>NW_026126383.1:0-59011 GCF_943737965.1 Phodopus roborovskii | reverse complement strand
AAAACACAAGAAGCTAGTTACCAAAACATCAAATATTCCAATTAAAAAGTGAGGTACAATACTACATAGAAAATTCTCAATAGAGGAATCTAAAATGGCTGAAAGGCACTTAAGTAATTGCTCAAAATCCATAGACATGAGGGAAATGCAAATCAAAACAACTCTGAGATACCATCTTATGCCTGTCAGTATGGTTAATATGAAAAACACCAAGGACAGTTTATGCTAGGGAGGATGTGGGGAAAGGTAAATGCTCCTCCATTGGTGGTGGGAATGGAAAATTGTGCAGCCAATTTGGAAATTAATATGGCAGATCCTTTGGAAAAATGGGGAACCAGTGTACCTTAAGATCCAGCAATTCCACTCTTATGCATATACCCAGGGAATGTATATTCATAAAACGAGGACGTCTGTTTAACTATCTTCATAGCAGCATTACTTGAATTAGCCAGCCACTGGAAGCAACCTAGAAGCCCTTCAACAGAAGAATGGATACAAAAAGTGTTGTACATTTACACAATGGAGTACTACTCAGCGGAAAGACAAAACAAAACAATGGTATCTAAATGGATGAACTAGAAGAAACCATGTTAAGTGAAGTAGCCCGGTCACAGAAAGGCAAATATGGTATGTACTCACTCATATATTAATATGAATTTAAGACATAGAGCAAAGGTTTATCAAACTATAATCCACGCCTCCAGAGAAGATAGGAAACAAGGAGAACTATAAGAGAGACGTACATGCATGGTCCCCTAGTGAAGGAGAAAGGGACAAGAGCCGCTGAACAAATTGGGAGCATGGTGGGAGGAGAGAGGGAGGTAGGAAAAAGAGGTGGGGGAAAAAGAGAGGGAGGAGAATATGAGGTATTGGGAAGAATGAATGAAGAGATGAATAGAGGAGAGCAAGGAAAGAGACACATCAACAGAGGGAACCATTATAGGTTTAAAGAGAATTCTGACACTAGGGAATTGTACAGAGATCCACAAGGATGACTCCACCTAGGAATCTAAGCAATAGTTACAAGGCTACCATAAATGTCCTTCCCTTATAATGAGGATGATACCTACCTTAAATGCCATCTTAGACCCTTCATCCAATAGCAGAAGGAAGCAGAAGCAGAGATCCACAGCTAAGCACTGAGCTAAACTCCTGGAATCCACTTTTAGAGATGAAGGAATGGTGAAAAAAAGGGGTCAACACCATGTTGGAAAAACCCACAGAAACAGATGACCTGAGCAAGTTGGAGCTCATGGACCTCAGTCTAACAGCTGGGAAACCAACATAGGACCAAACCAGGCCCCCTGAATGTGGGTGCCAGCTAGAAGAACTTGGCAATCTTTGGAAACTCTGGCAGTGGAACCAGGATGTATCTCTAGAGCATGAATGGATTTTGGGTGACCATTTCCTGTGGAGGGATATTAACTTACCATACAGACATGGGGAAGGGCTTAGGCCCTACCCCAAATGACAGATTTTGATGACCCCTTATGGAAGGCCTTACCCTCCCTGTGGAGTAGATGGGGAATGGGATGGGAGGACTGAGGGGGACATGAGAGAATGAGAGGAAGAAGGAGCTGGGATTGATATGTAAAATAAGATTGTTTCTAATTGAAATAAAATTTACTAATAAAATAATTTTACAAAAGTAAAAAACAAAAACAAAAAAACAAGGTTACCCACTCTCTATTTTCATTCTAGAGAATAAACAAAAGAAGGTAATAAAAATGCTGCTATTAGAAAAGGAAGAGTTCAAAGTATCTGTATTTTCAGATGATATAATTCTGTTCATACAAAACTCTAAATAATCTACCAGAAATCTCTTAAACTTTTCCCAAAGCTGCCAGGGTAAAAAATCAAAAAAAAAAAAAAATCAGCAGTAGACGTCCTATACACAAATAACAAGCATACAAATAGAAAAAAAATCAAAGAAAAAAAAAAAACATTCTTTTACAAAGTCCTAAAAAAATAACCAAACTTATTAGATCAAAGATGTATTTAATACAAATTCCAAAATATTCAAGCAAGAAATAGAGGAAATTTCTGAAATGTGTAAAGACTTTCACATTTATGGTCAGGAAAAGTTAATGTAAAACTACCTAACAATAGAAACCAATATAAAGATCCAACGCAACTTCAACACAAATCACCAATGCATTCATCACGGAAATAGAGAAAAAAGTCCACTAACTGAAGAGGAATGTAAAAAGTCCTGTAAAATCATCACACTCATTAGAAAAAGAACAGTGCTAGAGAGATTATAATACCTAGTTTCAAATTATACTTACAGAATCACAGTTGTTCAACAGATATATAGACAGAAGAATAGATACCAGCTCATAAAACTACAGCCATCTAACTCTTGCAAAATATAACAATACATAGTGAAGAAAAGACATCCTCTATAAGAAAAATTTAAGGAATAGTCACAGGTAAGAACATTCAACATAGGATTTTGGTAACTAAGGAAAGAAGTTCAAGGATTGGCAAATGAGACTTCAAATAATTTGTTTCTGTACACCTCAAGTAACTGTCTATTAAATGAAAAGTTATCCTTGAAATTGCATAGTTCATTTAGAAATGTAATGTATAATTTAGTACAGATTATAGATAGTTACCTATAATAGTCAAAACTTATAGTGTTAGTTAGGTTTTCTAGATATATAGACATGTACTTGAGATGGATAGGCATTCTTCATACTTTTCAAAGACCTACAGAATATGACATTTAAAATGATTTAGGGTTTTTCTTGACAGTGAGACATAACTGCTCCTGGCAACACCACCTGTGTCAGAAAGGAAGATGGGCATTGAAGAAACACATTATGAAGCTTATTTCCAATATGGCAAGACTAGCCATTTGGGCAAGATACTGCTCTTGTCTGGACTGTTTGGCTTTATGCTTTATAAACTGGACATGCAGGACCCACAGAAAAGTGACTGCTGATTCAAGATGGACATTGTTATAGAGTTCCTGCTTCATGGAAGAGTCTGCCAGACAGTCTGCAGGACATAGAAGAAAGTGACTGAAAAACTGCCAATACAAGAAGACAATTTAAAGTTTCCTACTTTGCTGAAGAGTCTGCTAGACACTATGGCCTATGGGCTGAAGATGGAAGATTACAGAAGAACTTCCAGTGACTGACAAGGCAAGATGTCTGTGTCATTTCTAGAGTTTATATACTATCCTTCTGTGGTCGTTGAAGGAGTTGAAGACAGATAGTTATGGTTATAGTTTTCCTTAGTTAAGCTTAAAGATAAGTTACATATAGGACTTTAGACTCACAAATATAGGATAGATAATAAAATAGTTTCTTTCAATCTTGCTAAATGTTAATGGACTAAATAGTGTTAACTGTGAATCTTATTTGATAACTGTTGTATGATATATTTTGCTTTGTTAAGTTTAAAACCCTTTTTTTATTCTAGACAGAAAAAAGGAGATGATGGGAGATGTCATTGTGTAAATATGTTTCTCATACTGGTTAATGAATAAAGCACTGTTGGCCAATAGGAAAAGAAGATAGGAGGGACTAAGAGACAAGGAAGAAAGAGGAAGTAGTAAGGTGGAGTCAAGATGGAAGACAGACTCTCTAGCCGTTAAGATAAGACCATGTGGAGATTAATATTTATGGGTTAATAATTAATACAGTGCTAGCTGATAAGGATCTAGAATCTGGCCAACAGCATTATATCAAATACAGAATCTTGGTGTGTTAATTGGGGCTGTCATGGCGGTGGGACAAGACAAGTGGTGGGAGGAAAAAAACCTACTCCTTACATGGGAGAAAATATTTATGAACAATATACTATGGCAGATCATTAATATCTAAAATGTACAAATACCTCAAAAAAACCTAAATATCAAGAAAAGCAAGACTTCAATAAAAATAAGATACTAATTCTTAAAACAAGAAATTTTAATGGCAAATTTACACTTAAAATAGTTAAAAATTCATAGATATCAGATATATGCCATTTAAAATACTCCAGGCAAGATGGCTGCTCTTAAAAATAAAAGTGAAATAACAATAAATACTGCCCAGATTAACAGGATGGGGAATACTCACACATGATTGTTGGGAATGTATAAGCTTGATTCCACTATGGAAATCAGTGAAGAGATCCCTCAAGAAGCAAGAACAAATCTACCATTTGACCAAGCTGTCCTGCTACTGGGATTTTATTCACAGGATTTCATGTCACACTACAGAGATACTAGTTCATTTATATTCATTGTTGCTAGAAATGCAGTGATTCAAGTTATCACCATATAACTGAATAATAAATATATGGTACATAGTCCCTATGGAATTCTAATTAGTTACGAAACAAAATGACAATTTAATTTGAAATGATGGCACTAGAAAAAATTATACTAAATGAAGTAACCCTGAACTAGAAATACAAACACTGCATGTTGTCCTTAATATGTAAACTGTAGTTTATGGGTTTACTTTGGAATTTTAAGTTTAGTTAAATGGGTTTATGTTGGAGCTACTATAGAAGCTAGGAGACTAGAAAGGTTCTACTGGTTGTGCTGTTAAAGGAGAAGCTTCATAAAAAATAGCTTGTATGAAAATTGAGACAGAAATATTAATAGTGCGAAAGTTCAAGTTGGGATTAGTCTGGTGAATGGAAGACAAGGGTAGAAGAACTGATAATTTATAAAAAGTGAAAATTGTATGAAAAAAGCACACTAAAACCTATTGCTTTGTAAACCTATCTATAAACAGTTTTAAAATATGGTTAGAAGGTAGATTCTTACATGGTGGTTTAAATGAGAATGCTCCTTGTTGGCCCATTAATTTCAATGCTTGATCTCCAGTTTATGGAGGTGTTTTACAATTGGGAAATGTGGACTTGTTAGAAGAGGTATGTCACTGGCTGTGGACTATGTGGCTTAAAAATCCCACATCAAGATTTAAGCTCTGAGCTATTGCCCCAGTAATGTTTCTTCTAGCTTGATACTATGCTATATTTCCTGATGATAATGAATTCACCCTCTACAACTCGAAGCTCCCAATAAACTCTTCAATAAGGTTCTTTAGTGTTGGGGTCTTATCATAGTAATAGAAAAGTAACTATGAAAGTATGGATATTGATGATTTTAGAGTCATTGGTTAAATAAAATCTGAGTGCAAGGTGTGGAATATCACTTTATGAATTATTTATTGTTCTTGGAGGTCTGACTTAGTTAGGGCTTCTATTGCTGGGGTAAAACAAAATCATCGAAAAGCCCAATGGCAAAGAAAGTATTTACTTGGCTTATGCTTCCCTATCATTGTTCATTATTGATATGAGTTGGAACAAGAACTCAAGGCCATGCTGGGGGAAACCACTGAAGCAGCTGACCTGAGCAAGTGGGAGCTCACATATCCCAGACTGAAAGCTGGGGAATCTGCATAAGACCAAACCAGGCCTCCTGAACATAGATGTCAGTTGGGGGGCTGAGGCAGTCTATGAGGCTTCTGGCAGTGGAACTGTTATTTTTCCCTAGTGCATAAATGGGCTTTGGGAGCCCATTCCCTATGGAGGGATATTCTAACAGCCTAGATACACGGGGGAAGGGCCTAGGTCCTTTTGCTTTTACTGAGAAGTATGCAGTTATTTAAGCATTAAGTAGGTGATCAGGCAAAGGGACCATCCTCCATATAATATATGGCTAATATCTCTAGAAATTTAAACAATGTTGCCTTAGTGCTTTATGTCCAGATTGCAATTGCCTCTATACAACAAGTTGGACATGTTTCAGTTTTTTTTTTCCCATGAAGAGACTATTGATAAAGAGTTATTTCAACTATGAGGGGAAAAACAAAAAGTATTGTCTATAAAGGGCCCTGAGTTATTTCCACTACGATGAAAAAATCAAATATATTTTAAAAAAAGGAACATACAACAACAATAACAAACAAACAAAAAAAAAACCACTAAGTTCTGAGGCAACCTTGTTTCAGTGTTAGGTTTCCATGGGTCATTACTTAGAACTTCCTCTGCTCCACCAGACCCTTGAGACCCTATGGAACTTCCTCTACTCCACCAGAACCTTGAAACCCTAAAATCTTACAGGGTGTGGAGCTTTGAGTTGCAGCCATATTGGGCTCTGTGATCACTCAGAAGCCTTAGCACTGTATTCTTCTCTGGCCCACACTGCCAAGATGTATGGCAGAAATTTTCTTTTCTCTCTCTTTTTTTATTTCTTTTATTTTCTCTTCCAAAGAGGTTCCAAGCAATACATTAGTGAACTCCAATTTGTCAAATAATTAATGTGGACTTTTTCTCCCTTTTCATGAACCATGTGTAGTGATATATTATTTATGGATTGGTTTATTAAAGTTTGCCCCAGGATTCAGAAAAGCAAACTCAGGCAAAAGAGATAGAAGCCAGCAGCCAGAAGCTAGGGGGTGGTGTTACACACCTCTAATCCTTGGACTCAGGACTAAGAGATAGACATTTCTCTGTGAGTACAAGGCCATCCAGCACTAGACAAGAGTGAATCAGCCTAAAAATTTTTACAACTTATACCTTTAATTCCAACATTAGAGACTTATATAACACAGAAGCAAGGACTCAGAAAAAAATATTCATTCTCCATTCATGCTGAGAAAATGTTACAGTCTGAGGCTTGGTAAGAGCTTGTGGAGACAGGATCAGCCCTTTCAGCCAAAGGAACAGGTGAGAAGCTAGTGACCAGCTGCTTTGATTTTCTGATATTCCGTTTGAAGTTTCACCCCAAATATCAGTTTCTGGATCTTTAATTTTTTTTTCATGTTTTGTTATTGGTATAAGGTTGTAGAGTTGTTGCTCTGAATATGTTAATCCTTTAATTCTTAACATATATTTCAGTAATTGTACAAAATGCTCTGTCTCAAAGACTGAGAAGAACCTATGTTAATATGTACTCTTTCACATATGGTCATAACCATTTGGGTGAGAAGACTAAAGTTTCTGTAACCCTAATTTCTATTTAAAATGATCTAGACCAGATTCTAGAATTCATGATCCAGCAACATTTACAATAAAATCAGGCTGAGTCATTTCATTTTTATATCTTTTTATATTGTTTTTTCACCTGCTTGCTGTGAAGCCTATAGGAAAATCACCAGTTTTCCTCTCAACATACATATCTAAACATTTTCTTGAAATAATCTACTTTTTTGTTTTGTTTATTTACATTGAGATTCCTTCCAAAATACATCTGTCTTTTTCCACAAGAATGGGTACTGTTGACTCAGACTATAATTCCCTGATATAGGGTCTAGGGATTTTTTATTGAGATAAACATTATTCACAAATGGCTCTTAGCTATTATGAACCACAAGTGACATCCCTCCTAAGTGTGGATTTCATGGTGTACAAACAATGTTCAATATTTAGGGGAAAGGGTTTTGGATAAGTAAAAACACAAATTCTTGGGGATAAGGAAAAGCCTGTCTCGTCAGATAGCAAAAGGTAATCAGGTTGTAAAATAACATCATTCCTAACTTTCCAGGGAAAGCAACTTTGCACCTCATTCCATTAAATAGGTAGACTGTGTGTTAAGCTTTCCTTGCTTCTCCAGTGTGTCTGTGTGATAAAGGCGCTATGCTCTCTACACAAAAGGAGCCTGAAGATGCACAGAAATGCTTTGCAACATTTTCCCCAGATTCATGGTGTGCAGACACTGCAGTTTATGCTTCCAGTTGGTTCAGTCACAGCAGGTAGACTAGCCTGGTCCTATAAGGTTTGGCTCAAGTAGTCAGAGTGCTACCACACAAAATGCCAGGTCCAGACTGAGAAAACTTTGAGTGGGTACAGTATATTTATAAATGTGAGTGAGGAAAAGAAAAAAGATATAATTGGTATGGACCATCATAAAAAATAGCTTCAAATAATAAAATGAAATCTTTAAAGAGACAGTAAACTACTATAAAAAGAATAAGCCATATAAAGACAGAAATATTATAACAAGGAGGTTGGATCCTATATAATTCTTTATTAATTAAAAAAAATTAAGTACTACTGAACTAAAAATAAGAGTTACTGAGAGACATTGGATTGTGGAAAACACTGGTGAATTAAGCAAGCCTATATAATTTAAGGATGTCATAACTTCAGAATGAAAGCCAGGGAATATATTGTGTTGGGGGGGGATATTATGCCTTTGTTTCTATGTATTCCTTCAAAATTAATAACGATCAGATTTGATAAGGGACACCTCCTGAAAACCTTTGCTTCAACCATACAGGAAAAAGAAACTAAGGAAAACTACAAGACAGGTGATATACATGCTAATTACTCAATAAAAAATCGGCTTTTAGGCTGGATAAGATGTGATAAATCATGCTGAACACAGAGTCATCATGACTTAATTTTACATGTCATCCTTTAATATAGCATGGAAGATTTATATGATAATTTGGATATACAGTCCAAATGAACTTATGTGGGTGACAGATGCCTTTTACTTGCTCAAACATAGATCAGAAAAATCTTTAGCTGGTTTGTGCACACCACACATTCTATACTTGTGTTAATGCAGATATGTGTGTTATCTTTAAAAGTTTCTGTGTGTTTTTTTTTTTTTTTTAGACAAAAATAGGACCAGACACTAATGAAGACAAAACAAGTGGCCAATGTGATCCAGTCTTTCAGAATGCCTCCATTACTGTTTCTTCAAAAATCTTCATCCAGAACAACTTCAAAGCTGCTAGATAAGATTACCCAGCCTCATAGACTACTATAGACAGGACACCAAATAAGTCCTGCACTTTCCCCTCACAGAGAGACTAGACATCAAACAATACAGCCAACTATCTCAAGACTTGACCCTTATCCCGAATTTTTCAATCACCTCCACAGGTCAGGAAGTAATTTTCGGAACACAATGTCCACATAGTTAAGAGGTAGGGTTGGTGGCTTTTGGCCATCTGGTGGGTTATGGATGTTTGTCATTATTTAGGGGTAGTACTGGATGATGCTGTATGTCAACTCAACATAAGCCAGAGTCATCATAGGAATGAGTCTCAGCTGAGTATATGCTGCTTGAGGTGCAGCTGTAAGTAATTTTCTCATTTAGTAATCAATGGGGTAAGCCCATTGTTCCTGGATTTTAATAGAAAGTGTGCTATCTACATATAGGAGGTAAGTGAGGAAGCATTAAGCCCCCCATGGCCTCTACATCAGTTTTTCCCTCCAGGTTGTCGTCATGCTTGGGTTCCTGAACTGACTTCCTTTAGTAATGAACAGCAAGTAGAAATGTAAGCCAAATAAACACTTCCCTCCCCAAATTTCCTTTTGCTAGTGGTGTTGTTATTATTATTATTATTATTATTATTATTATTATTATTATTGCAGCAATAGAAACCCCAAATAAGACAGGGGGTTGGTGCAAGTTATTAATGGTCATGGTCAGGGAGGAAGCAAAACAATGCCTGGTTTAGATTAAGGGACTTTATTCCTTTCCTCTTTCTCTTTCCTCTATCCTTATTTCTCTTCTGTCTAGTGTTGAAAAAGGAGGATATGGAGTAAAAAGAAAGAAAATGTGCATATAAGATAAAAGGTAGATTATTGAATCTACTCTTAAACTAAAAGTCAACTACTAGTTCCAAACATTTTATATTTGTATAGATTATTATATATTGATACAAATTTAAGGTTATATGCTGTATATGTTTCTACTCTTGCTTAAGTTTTGTACTTATGCAGTTCACTTGAAGATGTAATGTAAAGTTCCAGTCCTTGAAAGCTACTATTACTAATTATTAAGAAATGCCAATTAGTAGTTAGTCACAAATAACAATCAAATGTATAGTCATGTTAGGTATGTGTTCAATATCGCTGATACAACTTTAGATAAATAAGTGGTCTTCAAACCCCTCAGAGAACTACAGAATATGGCATTTAAACTGTTTTAATAATATAAGTCTTTTCAAGACAGTGAGGTACTTCAGCTCTTGGCAGCAACAATCTTCTTAAAAAAAAAAAAGATGATGGTCATCAAAGAACCTTTATATGGAGTTTTCTTTTGATGTAACAAAACCAGCCACTGGCCAAGAAACTACCCTTGCCTTAACTTCTGATGCTATGCTGTCCAAATTGGACATCAGTCCATAAAGAAAGGTGACTACTAAATTGTGTCATGACCAGGTAGGCCTGTCTTTTGAAATCCTGATTCACAGAAATGTTTTTAAGATATTCTATGCCTGTAGGCCTGAAATTGATGCTTTAATGTTACAAAGAAACCTTGGGTAACTGTCCAGACAATCAGCTATCTGTGCTATCTGTGTCATTTCTACAGTTTTGAAAGTTTATGGCTCCATGCTTCCTATTTGCTCAAGTAATAGTTTTTTTTTTCTTTCACTGATGAGCCTGAAGACTAGATTGTTATAATTTTACCATATTTGTTATTACCAGACTAAAAAAATCACAAAAGAAATGAAAAGTTTATAAAGGTTGAGAGAAATAAAAACTTAAATTGTTTTTCTAAAATATGCTTTAAGGTTTAAAGTATATTTTTAGGCTGATAATACAAATCATTATAAAAAAGTGTTTTAGGTATAAAATTTTGGACTCACCAAAAATACATAATAAAGTACTTTATCTGAATTTCCAAATATAAATGTACTGGACATTATAAATATTATTCTAAACTGCTAATTTTTTCTTGTATATAATTTTATTGTGTTAGAGTGATAATCTTTCTTTTTTATTTAGAAAACAAGGGGTAGTTTTGTGGAATAAACTTTTTGTATACTGAGAAGTTCTGTCTCTGCCAATATACTTTCTGATTAATTTAATAAAGAGCAAAACAGCCAATAGCTAGGCAGGAGAGGATAATTGGGACTTCCAGGCAGTAGTAGGAATTGAGGGAAGAATCTCAGAGGTGAAAGTTCACTAACCATACAGGGAGGAAATTGGAAGCATGGTAAGCAGAGGTAATGAGCCACCTATCATAATGTATATTAATATAAATGGGTTTAATTAAAATTTAAGAGCTAATTGGAAATAAGCCTAAGCTAAGGATAAGCTTTCATACTTAATAAGAAGTCTCAGTGTCATTATTTGTGGGATGGTGGATCAAAGAAATTCTGACTAGTCTCTACCAAAAAATAAACGCCTATGAATGATAGGCAAAACTCTATGAATGATAATGGTATCCTGCCTAGAAGGTATACTAGTTCTGTGGAGTCACAAAGTCTGTGGGAGTAACCAACAATTATCTGACTCATTTTAAAATCCACTCCACAAGATGTAACTTATACCTGAAACTTCTCAGTTGACCAAGTACCTAAGATTAGAAAGCCCTGGGCCCTATAGTGAAATAATATACTCTGTTCTATTAAAAGAATATATCAATATAATGAGTTTTAATGGTATTCTGATATACTCATAGATCACTTTCTTGCTCAACCATCATCAGAGAAGCTTCCTCCTGAACCAGATGTGTACATAAAACAACGTGTTTTAATCTTAACATAGTTAAATATATGACACAACAGTTATCAAATAAGAATCACAGTTAACAATATTTAGTCTATTAATATTTAACAAGATTTAAAGAAAATATTACATCATCTATCCTATCTTTGTGTGTCTAAAGTCTATTTAGCTTATCTTTAATCCTAACTAAGGAAAACTATAACCATAACTATTTGTCTTCAACTCCCTCAAAGACCACAGAAGGATAATATATAAACTCTAGAAATGACAGAGCCACCTTGCCTGGTCAGTCACCTGAAGTTCTTCTGTAATCTTCCATCTTCAGCCCATAGGCCATAGTCTGTCTGGCAGACTCCTCAGCAAAACAGGAAACTTTAAACTATCCACCTGTATTGGCAGTTTATCAGTCACTTTTCACTGTGTCCTGTAGACTGTCTCGCAGACTCTTCCATGAAGCACGAACCCGACAGCAATGTCCATCCTGTATCAGCAGTCACTTTCCTGTGGGTCCTGTATGTCCAGTTTAAAAAGTATAAAGTCAAACAGTCCAGACTGGCTAGTCTTGCCATATTGAAAGTAAATTCCATAAGAAGTTTCTTCGAAGTTCATCTTCCTTTCTGACACAGGTGGTGTTGCCAGGAGCAGTTGTGCCCCACTGTTAAGAAAAACCCTAAAACATTTTAAATGCCATATTCTGTAGGTCTTTGAAAGGTATGAAGAACGCCTATTTATCTCAAATACATCTATGTATTTTTGTTTCCACAGAAAATGAAAAGATGTGGATTACTTCCAAACTAATGTGGTTTGATCAAGCCAGACCACCTGAAACAGAGTACCATGTGATCCTACATTCAAAACAGCTGGACAAAGCAGCCTTACAGACTACAGCCAGGATTCCTGAATCTTCTTCGTATCCCCCACGACAGGGCCCCTTACCAGCAGGAAGTAGTTTGGAAAGAACGACACACAAATTCCCAACTATCGTCTATAAATTTTTGTCCAGCTGTTTTGAATGTAGGATCACATGGTACTCTGTTTCAGGTGGTCTGGCATGATCAAACCACATTAGTCTGGAAGGAATCCACATCTTTTCATTTTCTGTGGAAACAAAAATAGAAATCCTTTTCCCCAGTAACTTGTCCTTCAACTCTGGCCAATAGCTGGCGGAAGAGGGCAAGGGCTGAGCTGGAAGTTGAGATGGTTTTGCAGGATAGTGGGATCTCACTGGAAACTGGAGCTCTCCAGCTGAGACATCTTTCTTTGGCAGAGGCCCAGATTTGGGGGTCAAGGATCTTGCCCGCAGGAACTCAGAGTGGACCTGCAGAGATAGGCGGATCTCTGGGAGGGGCCCGGGACTCCAGCCACCTTCATAATCTTTTAAATTATACCAAGTCTTCCTGCTTTACATGCTATTGTTAATCAGCAGTTAGTCATTTTTTTTAAATCCCTCCATTTAACCAACATATTACTGTTTTATCAAGCCTTATTAGATTTATTAACTACTTATTAGCTCAATATTTTATGTCAATAAATGACATTTTGAGGTAATTTTATTTCTAGAGAGCTGTATCCACAGTATCTTTCATTATACATCATGTTTATGCACAGATCTGATAAAGCTATTTGGGGGTTCTCAATGTCATAGAATGGTAGAATGCTAGTCTACTTTATCAGTTCTGAACAACTACAAGTACATAGGGCAAAAATCAATTATAAGGATTACTTAAGAAAGATATTTATGTCTTTGTCATAAAAGTGTATCATGGCAGTAGGTAGAGGAGATTAGATGATATCTGCACATTTCTATACATTCTTCCTTATCTTCTAGTATCATTCTAATGAGTTTTATTCTACCTATACCTTAACCTCCTTACCCATATCCTGTGTTCAAGATGTAGTCAGGACAAAGGTACACCAGCCAGCTGCTTAACAGAGAGATGGAGGTTCTTACTAATTAGGGAAAGTGACCAACTATAAACAATCTTCCATGAACCTCTATCCAGGTCTCTTGTTCATATCTAATTGATCATTCTTCACTCAGAAGTAACACTTTATATGGCTTCCAGATACAGATTTTTCCTTGGCATCATTTCTTAACACAAAATCAAATGTGGCAAGGAACTATTTGCTTAAGAAGGATATAAAGGGTACTGTGTAGGCCAGTGCTTTCAAATATATGTGTAAATAACTGTCTAAGTTGGGCAAGGATATTCATGTAATCCATGGACTATGTTTTCCTGCAGCTTTCTGGTTTTTTTGGTACTCAGAGTCTATTGTCAAAATAACTGACATTGTTTTAATAATAGATTTGGTTATTTTGAGGACAACCATATTTATAATGTTTTCCAGTTATGTGTTTTGTGGGTACTTTTAGATGACCAGTAGCTAGCAATAAAACTCCTTATGATTTCCTCCATACTTTCATTTCATTCATACATACATTTCTTCTTATGTTAACTGGCAGGAAAGAGTTCTGCTGAATAAATTAAGCACTTCAATTTCTTCTGCATCTTGACCTGACAATTATAGATCAGTGTGATATTGAGGGTTCCTAGACAATATCAGAATTTAACAAATCTGAAACTCGTGTTTTTCAAATGTGTATCCATATATAAAAATATCTAGGGAGATATTTTTCTTACAGTAACAGGAAAGGACAGGATAAACATCTTTGTGATTACAGGTGCATAGATTTTTCAAAGCACTGTTCTAATGTAAGTACAATTTTTATGAATATTTTTAAAGGGTTCACTGGGCCATGTTTATCATATACCAATCAAAGACCTATACTTTCTTACTTTCTCCTTGCAAAGTCATTAAAATAAAAAAAAAACTGAAAAAGAAAAGAAAGAATCTCCACTTAATGATGTTGTAAATTCCTCTGTGGTTTCTAAGGTGTTAGTATAAATGGTAAAATGTCTCATAAAAATTTTCTGCCTTTCTCTAAGAAGTTCCTCTTCTTTGTTATGCACATTTTCCTCACATACATTCCTCTCTCCATCTCTTATTTAGTTTCTGGCCTGAGTTTTTCCTACTTAGTTGCTCTTTGGACATATGTTTTACTCTTTACCCTGTTTTAGAATTTCTGTTTCAGGAGTCAAAACAAAAGAAAGTATTATTATTAATATAGCATACTATGCAGCAATACACTAGATTTATATTTACTTTAGAAAAATATAGTCATCTTTTTTGAATTTTTTTTTTTTTAGCATAAGCATGTATCGGGACTATACCATTATTTTGTTTCTGTATGGTATCAGTGAAATTACTGTACATATCTATATAAAAAAAGGAATGGTAGAAACATGCATTAAAATTTAACCCAGGCATCAATGAAGAATCAGCAAAGAGAAACAAATACTTAAGAAATCATGGTATAATTAGACCAGTTTTGCTCATACTACTCACAAATAAAAACCCTATATACTTAAGATATAAACAATACATTGTTCTAGTTTTCATATAAATTTTAATTTCTCTAGGTGTAAAACATAGTGAAGTAAATATAGACTCTGGCTGATGATCTTGATGACCTCAGCTCTTATCCGGTTAATCAAATAGTAAATAGAAAGTTCCTGTTTCCACAAGCTTTTCTCTTCTGCACATATGACATGGAGGAATCTCTAGCTTTTCCTCTGTCTATCTCTTGAAATGAATAACTAAATAAGGGAAAATCCTTGTAAAGTACTAAAATCTTGTAAAGTACTAAATATCCTTTAGAACTATTTAGTGTTCTAATACTAGCACACATATATGCATTTTAATTCATGTTTTCTTTAATGAAAGTAACTATTATTCACAGGATTTTGTTTTTCTAACATTTATACTTTTCTCCTATATTACAGTACAATCAGTTTCTTCTCCCTCCCCTCTTGACACTTTCCCCTACCTCAACTCTCCCCCAGATCCACAGCTCCTCTGTATCCCATGCAATCTACTATACATGGCATAATAAATTACAGTAAGGCTAGGCACAACCCCACACATCAAGGCTGAATGAGAAAACCCAGCAGGAGGAAAGAAACCCAAATGCAAGCCCCCACTCCCATTGTTGGGAATCCTATAAGATATCAAGCTATGCAGGGTGGTGGTGGTGCACAACTTTAAATCCCAGCTCTCAGGAGGCAGAGGCAGGTGGATGGATCTCTATGAGATAGAGCCCAGCATGGTCTACAGAGAATACCAGGATAGGCACCAAGGCTACACAGAGAAAACCTGTCTTGAAGAACCAAACCAAACCAAAACCAATAAAAAACAAAAAGCAAACATACAAAAAGGTACCAAGCTATACAACCATAAGGTATAATATGCAGAAGACCATGCTCAGACCCATGTGGGAAAACTTATTTGTTGCTTCAGTTACTGTGAGCTCTATGAGCCCTGCTTACTTGATTCTGTTGGATGTGTTCTTGCTGTTAGTTACAAGATTTAATATGACACAAATGTAGTTTTCAGAAATGAAACTTTACTAGTTGTATAATTAATTATCATATTATTCTTTTTAATCTGATTCAATGAGCAGTATTTTAATTTTGATTTTCAGAATTCACTCTACTGTTTGACAGCACTTTCTGAGAAATGAGAAAGTCTCAAGAACTCGCTAAACAATATAAAGCAAATTGACTTCATTTGTGTTTCTTGGAGAGGTACTAACTAAAAATAAATTGTGATTGCTATTCACTCATGAATATTTATTTCAAATTATACATAAATACTATATATCATTCATCACACTAGTTTTTCCTTTGGACAATAGTTATCTGCTTATTACAGCTTATAGTTTCAGTGCTGCTGTCTTTGTCTTTGCCAATACTCTTGCATTGTATTTATAATTTAGTAACAACAATGTATTAAGTAAATAATGAAAAATTAGTAACAACAATGCATTAAGTAATAACCTTCATTTATTCCACATGCTTAATTTGATCATAATTCATTCCCTTAGTGTACAAATCATCAAACTGAATTCAAGAAGAACATCAACAACATGATTTCAAATTAGAATATGATTGATTGCTTTTTCAGAGAGTATACAAAGGGACTGAACTAAAATATTCTAACAGGCTACATTAATGCTGTTTAAATGACTTATTTAAGTCTCATTTTATAACTGACTAGGTTAAATTCATACAAAGGGAATTTTACACTTAGCTGTCATGGGAAATTCAGAAAAATCTGACATAATTATAATGTGCCAAATAAATCTAGAATAGTGATATTAATTTGTATTTTGTTGATTATCAAGGAATCTTTAATAATTTGCAGCTTTGTCTTCATAACAAAAATACATATGAGTTTATCATATATATTTAGAACAAATAATTATGAAAGCAAGAATTGAAGGTAATCAAAATATGACCTGAGAAATTTAGGCATATATTAAGAACATTCACACTCTAAAATAATCTCTTCCAGACTTATGAAGAGTGAATCTTATCTCTCTGTAGTAATGAGTATATGAATAAGAGACAGTTTGGTAATAATAGATGGTACTCATAGATTCTATTAAGAGAAACTATTCTGAGATCCTTGGAAAATCCCAGTGCTACCTATACATCATAGTTGTGACTATTAACTTTTGCAATTATTTTATGAATACTATTTAAGGCTATTCCTTATGAGTTCAAAACAGGATTCACCTCCTACTCATTAAAAAGTTACCACTTTTTTAGATTGATTACTCTGATAAGCATGTGTTAAAAAGTCTAATATTCTTCCTGTCAAGCATAAGGGGAAATAACTTTTACATATTTCACTCTTCTATGTGGAGAAACGACTTGATTTTATTAACAAGGATGGCAGATATCATTTAAACTACATTTTAAAGGAAATGAAGATCAGTTCTTTATCCATATATTCTCTTTGCTCTGAATTTCAAGCACTTATTTTCCAGTAAAGACTATTGCACTTTTATAATCATATTGAAAACTTGATGGTGCCATAGGAAACATTCAAATTTTAGACAAGGGTTGCTTTTCATTTGAGAGAACACTGACACCCAGTTTTTCTTTAATATGTAAGAACTGAAATATTTATATTCCCTTAGTACAGTCAAAGCTGATAATTTTAATTATGTGAGCATTTGTGTTTGTAATATGTATATAATTCACACTCTAAACACATTCCTCCTATGTGAATTTACTTTTATGACTCATGATTTGAATGTCATTCTCTTTCCCAAATAATTCAAAGATATCTCATATGTCATTTCTATATCCCAATATATGTCAAAAATGGCAAGACCACCCAAAGAAGCTGGTGTATCTATGTCTATTTTTATATTATTTCTGGGATTTAATTCCATCATTTAACAAACTATAAATTGACAGTTGTTTAAAACATGTTTATAAGTGAAATATAATCATAATAGCTATACTATTATGTATCAAATTGTTCTTGAAATCATTAATTTATTACAGGCAAGGAGGACTTAGACAAATAGACTAAGTATTACATACACAGGTTGGTTTAGTAACTATCTTGGCAATCTCCTTTCCTATTATAACTTATTGGATATGTATGAAATAAACTTACTTTATTAAGCATTTAAATTATTTATTTCATATATGATAATGTAGAAAAATGTTATATTTCTTCAAATTGGATAAGGAAGTTTTCTTTCTAATTTTTTGAAATATATGGGATAGTGAATCTGAGTAGTATTTCAAAGTTATATACAATGAGCAGCTTAATTTCTTTAGTATTCTAGATTAAATTATCAACTTATCAATATACTACTTAAATATACTAGTGCCCCTTGGAAAAAATATTCACATATTTAATTGCACATATGTGATTTTCATATTCATGCACTCTTTATAATAACAGAAGATACATTTATTTGAACTATTGTTCATGATCATAACTGATTCTTGAACTAAATGGAGCAACCTCCTTTGGTACAAAAGTAGTGTGTTGCACTTAGAAAGATGCAAAGGAATTTAGCTGTATTCACATTGAGATGAAAATACCACCATGTGTTAAATAATAATGCCCATGAAATAATAGAATAATTCACTTTATTAATGTATCTATTCTCACATATCTTCATCATTCTTACAAACACACACACACACACACACACACACACACACACAATAGCAAAGCAAAGCAAAGCAAAAATACTTCCTAGTATATAGCTTAAATTTAGGTAGGCTAACCTTCTACTCTAGCTACTGATCAATAAGAAATGTGGTTTCATGATGGTTCTTTAAATTATTTGTAGTTCCTTGGATAGCAGTTTCCAACCATTCAGACTGGTATGAAGATCATTAAACTTAGTTTCATTTGTAGATGGAAAAATTTACACCATGTCTAATTAAATTTGGTGATTGCTGCTAAGTGCCAGTATAGATGTTAGTATAATACTTAATTTATTCTCATAATACATTTTAAAGATATGTGATATTATCTCCACAAATATACAGATTTGGAAATTATAGCTAAATAATTTGTCAAGTGATATGTTATCATTAAATGGAAGATCCTATACTCCAATTACCAGAGCTAAATGCATATGCATTTAAATATATGTGAAACTACATTGAGTCACAGAGAAGCAGATAATGAAGACTGATACATGCTATATAACATTCCACGTTAATGTGTCTGAAATTCCTTGCCTGGAAATCTCTCATTTTGCTCACTTATGTCATTCGCATAAATACTGCTTATGGATGAATAAAATAGTTTATATGTTTTCATAGTGATGCTTAGTGTAGTGGTAGTTTTTTAAAGAACAGCATAACTGGAGGGTAAAATAGAATTATAGATAACAGACCAATCTGGTGGTGAAATATTAAACAAATACAACTATTCCCTATGAATACTCATAGCTCAGTTCAATATTGTTTAAAAATCTATACATGCTGCTTGAATCATTACATATTTCTGTGTTTAAATTCCCAGCTTTCATCATGTTCAAAAATAATATTTTATGATCTAATCTACATGGAGTATAAATGCTTTAAATTTTATTTACAGCTGTAAATTTTTATAAATTTGATAGCAACAAAAATCTCTACCTAGCACCTTTTGGTCTCTTGAGGCATAAACATATTAATATTTAATGCCTTAACAAATAAATTCACCTATACAGAAAGCTTGAATTATATTAAGGAACAGTATAAACCCTATTAATGTGAGATAGATGTCTTGTGGAAGTTATAGTAATGGAAATGTAAAACTTTAATACCTAGATAGCACTTTGATTATGAAACTTTATTGAGAAAACTTAATGATTCTATTATTCTTTATGTTTCCAAGAAGTAGCTTGCATTCATTTTTCAGCTGTGATACAGATTGTTTTATATTGTGAAGATGTATTTAAAAATATAACATAACTTAATCAACTGAAAATAACTTTCAGAAAATCAGAATCCAGTTCTTTTCATATTAAAATATTTAATCCCTGCAAATACAAACTGTATAATGAAAGTTTTGTAAATTGTAAGTTGTCTGGGTGAGAATGACTGCTAGACCTTAACTTTATAAATAGTTGAGTAGGACACATTCTTTTTCTTGTGCAAAATAAAAATGCCAAGAATGTTACATTTTCTTTCATAATGAGCAATTTAATAGATTACAAACAAGATTCTTCTGGTTTTTATCCTGAGATAAGTGCTTTTTAGTGGCAGAAAGTTTGCTAGTTAGCAACTTGAGTAACCCTGCACCCTTTGAGGTTAATAGGATAGTAAGCTGATTCATCATTTTTAAAAATAATTAAGTTCTATCATTATGGATCATTTAATTTAGAAAATAAGAACAAGGAGAATGATTTAATGTCTCAATAAGTCAGTAGAAAATTATTACATTTGCCTCATATGTTTGTGCATACAAAAAATGGAAATAAGTATAATACATAAAATTCCACCTGATACACATTCACAAAGTTAATGATTTTATAGATTAAATCAAATAAAATATGTTTAATCTAAGCATTCATTTTACCTCTGAATTTTTGGAAAATGTAAATACTCATAGCATACTTTAAAATTATAATATAGCAGTAATTAGCTGTAAAAAAAAAAACATTTTTCTGAGAGCATGGCTAAATGGACACTAACACTGTATATTTGTAAAGGTGCTTTTACTCTTTTCTTTAAATACATAATGCATAGTATATTCAAGGAAATAAACCAAAATAATTGCTTTCTTATGGGTCAGGCAAATAACTAAAAATCTATTTTTAAAAATATAACTCTTTCAAAACAATAATGATGACGTTTATACAGCTTTGAAATAAAAATGGAAAGCTTTCCCTTTAACAAATCTATTCTAATCATCATCCTCAATGCAATCACTCCCATTTCTGTGGATTTATCTTTTTGAAATCACTTTAATAATTGTAACTGACTCCCATAGTTGTGTGGCAATTATAATTTCATACTTTAAAAAAAAATTCACAGTCAGCTTCTCTTCTTGTTCTTACAGGGTTCATTGTAAGGCTGTCTGGGGTGATTCTACTACCCTTCACGAATAAGGAAGTAAGCTAAGTGGCATGAAATGAGTTGTAGAAAGCCCAACTCATATTTGATAAAAAGAGGGCATGCATGTTTTTGCCTCTGTCACCAACATTCCATATAACTATGGGAAATGTTTATGTAGGCTTCTGGTCCTCACCAATAAAATAAAGATTTAGACAAGGTGAATTAGATGGTAAATTAAAATTTTAAATCACACAATTCTGTGATTATTCTCCTCTTAATCCAATATTGTTTTACTATATAACTCTATTTCCATGGATATTTCATGGTGCATTTTTAAGCCATTTATGTAGTTCTAAAAAAATTTTCCCTAAATGACATTTTGTGAATCTGTGGAATATAATTATCTAGAAATTGATATCAAGGACCAGTCATGTTTAGATTTCTATAACTTTACTTGTATTTACTTCTATAGCTATGTATAATCAGTACCATTTTTCTGTTGTCATACAAATTTTATTTATCTATACTTATTTGAATTAGTATTTTGCCTTTGTGTATGCACACCACATGCTTGTATAGTGCCACGGAATCAAGAAGAATATGTCAGATCTCTTGGAACTGTAGTTATAGACCTATGTGAGTCACTATGTATTATGCTCTGAATTAATAACAAGTCCTCATCTGTTGAGCCATTTCTATAGTTCTCATAAGTTATCATCTATGTAGGTATACAATGCTGAAACCACAACCAAATATTAATTTATACTTACCTTTTTAAATATACCTTAGCAAACTCATACAGCCACTATATAAATCATTATGGCAGTTAGTCAGGAAAATGCGAAATAATCTACCTCAAGATCCAGTAATTCCACTCTTAGGTATATATCAAAAAGATGCACATTCATACAATAAGGAGATCTGTTCAACTATGTTCATAGCAGCATTATTTTTAATAGCAAAAAACTTGAAGCAACCTAGATGCCCCTCAACTGGAGAATTGATGTAGAAAATGTGGTTCAGTTACACAATGGAGTACTACTCAGCAGAAAAACAAAATGGAATCCTGAAATTCATGAGAAATTTCATGGAACTAGAAGATATTATCCTGAGGGAGGTAACCCAGTCACAAAAAGACAAACACAGTTTGTACTCACTCATATGGATTTTAGACATAGAGAAAGGATCACAAGCCTACAATCCACAATGCCAGAAAAGCTAGGAAACAAGGAAGATCCTCAGAGAGACCTACATGGTCCAGTAGAGAAGGGGAAAGGAACAAGAAGATCTGAGCAAATTGGGAGCATGGGGGGAGGGGAGATGAATTAGGAGAAAGAGAAGGGGAGAAGAGAATGGGAGAGTTGGGCATGAGGAAACATTAAGATTGAGAAAGAGAAACAATAGAGGAGAGCAAGAATACAGATACCATAAAAGAGGGAGCCATTATAGATTTAAGGAGGAATCTGGCACTGGGAAAATGCCCAGCGATCTACAAGGATGAACACAACTAACAATCTAAGCAATAGTGGGCAGGCTACTTTTAATGCCTTTCCACAATAAAGAGATTTTGACTACCTTACATGCCATCCTAGAGCCTCTATCTAGTAGCTGATGGAAGCAGAAACAGACACTCACAGCTAAACACTAGCCAAACTCCAGGAATCCACTTTCAGAGAGGAAGGTGTGATGAGCAAAGGGGTCAAGACCAGGCTGGAGAGACCCACAGAATCAGCTGACCTGAACAACGGGGACCTCAAGAACCCCAGTCTGACTGCTTGGAAACAAACATAGCACAGACCCAGACCCCCTGAATGTATTAGTTATGACTGTGCAGTCTATGGGGCCTCTAGTAATGGATCAGTATTTGTCCCTAGTATATGAATGGACATTGGGAGCCATCACACATAGAGGGATACTCTTTCAGCCTATACACATGGGGGAGGCCCTAGGCTATAAGACAGACTTTGAAGACTCCCCATGGTAGGCCTTACCCTCCCTGGGGAGCAGAAAGGGGATGGGATGTGGTTTTGTGGGGGTAAAAGGGGAGAATGGGAGGATAGGGAAGTGGGATTGACATGTAAAACAACTTTGTTTCAAATTCAAATTAAAAAAGGAAAAAAATATACCAGATTTTTGCTATTAATTAATACTGGTTTATAGAATAAGTTAGGTTTCTTCCACTTTCTAGAAAACATTTTTAAAAATCATATAAATTCATATAAATTTACTAGAATAGTTCAGAAAAATTATCTGAAAATTATATTGGGGAGACTGTATAAGATAAAGATGTGCAGTGTTGCCACACGCCTTTAATCCCTGCACTAGCAAGACAGAGGCAGGTGGATCTTTTTGAGTTGGAGGGCATCCTGGTCTACAAACATGTTCCAGGACAGCCAGGCAGGGCCGTTACCCAGAAAAAAACCTGTCTCGAAAAACCCCCAAATGAATAAATCGATAGATAGATAAATGAGTAAATAAATAAATTCAATATTTTTATGATTATGTGGCTGTTTTGGTAATTTACTTCCATGTAAATAACTTTTAGTAGTTGATAACTAAAGAATTAGGACATTCTAGTTACCAAATATGAAAGCTAAACATAAAGTTCATTATAATACTGTCTTATTACCATTGTAATGTCTATAGGGTTTGCTCTACTTTATCCCCAGATATTCATGATTTCTCTATCTTCTTGTCTTCATTTGGGTTTGTGTTTGTTTGTTTGTTCATTTCTTTTAAAACACAGTTTCCTATTGCAGCCCAGACTGACCTCACAATCACAGTAACATTACTTTAATCTCCAAAATACTGGGATTAGAAATGTGAACCACCATGCCTGGTTTTTAGGAGTTTAACTGTTAAGCTTTTTAAAAGCTACTTAAGAGTTTGATGTTTACTTGGACTGATGCATTTATTCATGTTCTGTATTCCAGCCATTTTCTTTCTAATGCTAGCAGTTGATTTATTTTCTCATTCTAGTTTTGATTGTTTTGTTTCTTGGTGTGGGCTATGATTTGTATTTTTATTATAATGCTTGCACTCCTATGTTAGAAAAACATAGGTCATATCTGAACAATAATGAAAGATTTGTTTATCTTATTTTATGTGTGTTTGTATGTATATATGCTCACACATGAATACCTGATGGCTGCAGAATCTCAGTGAGGATATTTGAACTCCTGAAACTGGAATTACAGACGATTGTGAGCCACAGTGTGGGAACTAGAAATGAAACTAGAGTCCATTGTAAATAGCAGAAAGTGTTTTCATCTTTGCAGCACCATATTTGGATTTTAATATAGTAGGTAGACTCATTCCTTGGCTTAGCCTTTGTTTGTGTGCTGTGATTCCAAATTATTTCTTTTTTTTCAGAGACTTTTTCTCATTTGTTCTGCTAGGTATACCTGTTAATTCAGGACTCTGATTGTCTCATTTATTATTGCCTGAAGTGATGGGCCTCTCTTTATACACCTGATCTCAAGGTATCTCTTCAATGAGGAAAGTAATATAATGAAAACTATTTCCCAGTGTGGTCACATGATATACTTGAATCCTTTACATGGTTCTTTAAGTCACTCTGTCTCTGTGTTAAAAAGGCAAATCTCATATTCACAAGATCCAAATAAGCTTCCAGAGTTACTTCAGTTAGACCTACACATTTAATTTGTACTTTCTATCATCTCAGGTTTATGTCTCTGGGCAGATGAATTTATGTTGGTGACAGCTGGGAGGATTTTCAGTCCTTGTAGTGATTGGAACATTTAGTCTAAGCTCTTGTGCTGACTATCCATATATGGACAAGAAATTAGACTCTGGCTCCATAGGAACTCAAGTGGCCATTCAGGGTTTTGTTTTAAGAGTGTCTTATTTGTTGTTTGCTTGTTTATTTCTTAGTCTTTTCTTTTTCTTATTTTCTGTTCGCTCTCCAAGTTTAAGTAGATCTTTTAATTTGGCAGGGTTCTCTAGTGACACTAAGTCAGTGGTTAGAACTTCAAGCTATAGCAGAAAGCAAAGAACCTGGCTTGGATACTTCCTTTTGTCTATATTCCTATATGAGTTGTATTTGAAATGTCCCTTAAAGGGGGCCATTGTTAATAGACTGTTACTTTCTTGATAGATAGTGAATCCTCTAGGAGGTGGAATCTAATTATAGAAAACAAATCAAGTCCCTACACTTAAAGGAGAAAATGGGATCCT
Organism: Phodopus roborovskii; assembly: GCF_943737965.1. Lineage (NCBI taxonomy): Eukaryota > Metazoa > Chordata > Mammalia > Rodentia > Cricetidae > Phodopus > Phodopus roborovskii. The sequence continues at coordinate 33,965 of NW_026126383.1, read as the reverse complement.
GGCAATAATTTCTTTGTCCTTTCATTGTTTTCTGACCAGAAATGTAAAGAATCCTCTGCCTTATGTTCCTGTTTGTATAATGTTTTATTTTATGTATTCTATCATCCATAGAAGCATCTTGCCATAGACTGGAAGCTTTATACCAGCACACAAAATCAACTTTTCCTCTATTTAAGTAGCTTCTCTTATGGTTAATGAATAAAGCACTGTTGGCCAACAGGAAAGCAAGATAGGTGGGACAAGGAGACAAGGAGGAAAGAGGAAGTAGTAGGGAGGAGTCAGCATGTAGAGACAGGAGAGAGCAGAGGGTTGGGCCCACTCTCCAGTAAGATGAGATCAAGTGGAAATACTTAGATAAATAGAAATTGGTTAATAATTAAGACAAAGATAGCCGATAAGAAACAAGTACCTGGCCAACAGCATTATATCAAATACAGAGTCTTGGTGTGTTAATTGTGGTAGGCATAGCTGTGGGACCGGATTGGTGGGGAAAACCTACTTGTAACAGGGGCTGAAGGTAGAACAATTTCTGTCACTTATGAAGTGCTATACACAATCCATACCTCTCCAAATAGGAAGTTCTCCAAAGGACCATGCACTAACTGTATTTTCATTCATTATTATTAAGACATTGTCAGATTTTAAGAGCTGTAGCATTCATGAAGGTCTTCAGGAACTGAGAAGATTCCCTGTAAGAATGAATTGTATGCATCTCAATTTCCTCTTCTTTTTCAACTTTGCGATGACATGAGTGACTGTGTACCAACAAATTTCCTAAATATGAAGTGAATAGGACTAAAAGCATAGTGTGAACTGATTCTACAGTAGAATGTCCTAATCTGTAAGACAAAGCAAACCTCTGTTCTTTATAAATTGATTATCTCTGTTGTTTTCCAATAGAAGTAAATTGACACAGATTCTTAATATTCATTTAATGAATGAACATGAAAATGAAAAATGGACTGGCAAGAATTATCAGTGGGAAAGGACAGTTTCCATCAAGCTGACGATGTGAGTTTTATCTACAGGACACACATAATAGAAGACAACTGACTATTTGAGGTTATTCACAGATATCCACATAAATGTCCATAGACAGATTGAAACACACACAGGTACACACACATACACACACATACACATACACACACATACACACACACACATACGCATACACACACATACACATACACACACATACACATACATACACACAAACACACAGAGAGAGAGAGAGAGAGAGAGAGAGAGAGAGAGAGAGAGAGAGAGAGAGAGAGAGGGGGAGAGAGAGAAGGGGGAGAGAGAAAATGAAGATTAAAAAAGAGCAAAACAAAACAAGAAACATCATAATGAAAATTACTTTTTGGAATGACAATTAAGGTGACAGGAAAACCAGAATTACATACTCTTGTGTACCAACTGATGTAAGCAACTCAAGAAACAGTAGTAACTGCTATTGATAAGTAAACAATGTGAGTTCAATTTAATGATTAAGACACAATTTAACAGTTTATATTAGTAACATTCATTTCTATATTATATTCCTTTTTTTTCTTTAGAAAGAAATTAACTGTGATCATTAACCACTTATAACCAACTCTGTTTAAATGAAAACAAACATTTATAAACAATATTTGGATATTTGAGTGTAGTTCTCTCCTAACTGCTTCCTGCTGTTTGGGGGAACTCAGGAATAAGGGTATCCTGAGGAAACACAGAACCATAGCCAAGTCCTGGCTCTAGTATGCTACAAGGCTGCATTTTCCCAGCTAATTTGAATATTGGATCACCTGGAATACTGCTTCAGGTTGTCTTGTTGGATCCAACCATATTAATCTGGAAGCAATCCACATCTTTTCATTTTCTGTGGAAACAAAAGCAGAATCTCTTTTCCAAAGTAACATGTCCTTAGACTTAAATTTTGAAGTCAAGGCATCTTTAAAATACACAGGTTGGATTAATCCAGCAGAATTTATAATCAATTTTCTTTCAGAAGCTGTTACTCTTTCCTCAGCAATCAACTGATTCAAAGACACACAATAACATACCAAGACTCTGTGTTTTCCATCTTTTCTTATTACTCTATATTTTTTATTTTTGGCTTTTTGAAACAGAGTTTCTCTGTGTAACTTTTGCTGTGTTGGAATTCACTCTGTAAACCAGGCTGGCCTTGAAATCATAGAGATCTGTCTGCCTCTGACTCTGGAGTGCTGAGATTAAAGTTGTGTGCCACCATACCCAGCTATACTTTTGCTTCATAAACCAATAAAGTTACTATATTTACATTAGAGATTACCATTGCAGAAGAGAATGGAATCATTCTTGTAGGAGGAGCTGATCTACTTAAGAAGATCTTAGATGATGAGTATTTTGTGGAATTTTATGTACCTATTCCAATAATAATGTCTTCCTTTTAATGGTGCATCATGTTTGGATCTCCATATATTTTATTGTTTCTCTCTGAGCCTCTTGTTCCTGCACTGAGATATGAAGGAAGTTTTGATTTAACTTCTTTTCTAGATCAATCTTTAGTTTTACAATATTTGTTGTGTGTGTGTGGGGGGGGGGGGGTTTACAGGCACTTATTTGTCATGTTGTGTTTTTATGCATATATATTTTAAGACAAATAACCAAGTAGGTTTTATTCTTTCACCATATGGGCATCTCACATCAAATTTTTAATCAGGCTTTTCAATAAGTATCCCTATCCACTGTACCATCTGAATAGGCCTATGGGCATTTCTATGATATATTTCCTTTACTGGAGAATCAGGGGTTGCCTGTTGCTACTGACTCACCTCTTCCAAGAACATACCCTTTCATCCTTCCCAAATGGTTTAAACTATAAACCAATTATTCAAATACATTAAACTATGGAGGCCATTCCCATTCAAACCTTTATACTAAAAGAAAATACCATAATAAAAGGAACACTTTGGTTTTTTATTTTGTTTTGGTTTGGTTTCATTAATTTGGTTTATGATTCCAGAGGCCTAAGATTCCATCATGGTATGATGGCCAAAACAAAAATAGTAGATATGTCAGCATGAGTTCTGAGAGGTCATATCTTTAATTGTAACTGGGAATCAGAGAGAGAAAATTGTTATTGGAGTGATGCTATTATATTCTCAACCCCAAGCTCCAGTGAAAAAGTTCCTCCAGCAATGTTGTACTAGCTCACAAAAGATTGCCAACTACCTGGTTGGTGATCAAGTATAAAAATTTCTGAGCCTTTGTGGGAGACATTAGAATTAAAACTGCCAGTTGTGTCTTTTGCAGTGGAGGTGGTCAATTAGTGACATGGTAAAAAGTAAAGTTTTAGAACTGCAGAAAAAAGAGTGAGAAGACTGAATTCATCAGAGAACATGTTTAGGCTTTTTCTTCACTGTTCAAAATAAAAAGAGATAAGAAAGAATGACAAATAAAAGGGCTCAGAAAAGCAGGTAGACAGGATGACAGACCCTCTTCTTCAGTGTTATTGATAGGACTCCATGCAGTGGTTACTGCAAGCAGCTGCACTGAGAAGGGTTTTCTGGAAAGTAAAAGCACATTGAAGGGGATAGTTATTTCTCCCTCCTCATTTGCATATCTTCTGGTGAATAAGATTTCTTGGGCATGGGGGAAATCCTGGCCAGGTGATAGAATATTCTAGTTGGATTAACTCTTAAAAGCATGGAATTATAATATGCAATATTTTTGTTAGTTTGGAATGTCAGGTCTGTACTTAAGCAGAGAACTAGAGCTCAGTTTTATGCTTTTAACAAAGAAGAAGTAGGTTTGTCTTAATTGGCCACAAGAAATCCCAGATATCTCCTTCTTTTCATGTGGTAATTAAAATCCTTAGGTGTGTCAAAGTTGATGTTTAGTTTTCTATTTTACGCGGGAAGTCAAGAGTGGAATTCAAAGTCTCTGCAGTTTTTAAGGATATAGAAATGCATCAAAGAAACAAAAGTTACAATAGTAGTATATGAAAGAAAACACATTGTTGCTTTTATAATTGTTTATGTCAGATATAGAGAAGCAAAAAGTAGATAGAATTAAAAATATATATTTACAAACTCTAAAGGGAATTAACAAATTCTGCTGTAATTTCAATAAAAAAGGAAGTTTTATGAGTTGCGTGTTTTAACCTGTATTTTTAGTATCAAAACAGTGTTATTAATATCAGGGAAAATACAATTCAGATAATAAACAATGTAATCAATATCTCACCTTACTTTTGGATATAAGCAAATTATAGGAAATACATTTATGAACATGTTAGTGTTTCCAAATGTCAGAATTTATTGAATATCAATAAATAAACAAAATTTAAAAAAAAATTCAATGCCAAAAATTGGTGAGATAACCCACCTAATTTAGTTTTCTGGTTGAGGTGAATGCACAATCTTTGTTTTTTGACAGGTTCTTTTTAAATAGCCCTGACCACCCTGAAAATCACTATGAAGATTGGGTTAGCCTAAAACTCACAGATATTGACCTGACTTTTCATCTTGAGGGCTAACATTAAAGATGTGTACCATCACAAATGCATGGTCTTTTATTACAATTTTAATTATTTATATTTGCTTTCATATCACCATAAATATATGTTAAGAACTAATATAAGCTAAAGAGGCTTTAGAAGAGTTAAATAGGACTTAAATGTATGCTAGAAAAGAGTCTGCATTAATAAGAAAATGGACCAAATCCATGCTTGGGGACAGTTACCTCTGGAACCACTGGAATTAGGTTTGACACTGATGCTACAGACAAAAGCTGATAGGTGAAATCCTGAACCAAGTCATGGGGAGGAAATGGGAGTTTAATTCCATCTCTAGATGAGAGAAGAAGTGGGAAGGATGGCTCATTAAGGGGCTAAAATTAGCCAAAGCTTCAGGGACAATAAGGAAGTCTTAAAAAATATATAAGATATCAAGTGACTGATAGTTTTGGGACCATGCCATTTCAGTGGTAAAAGTCTGTCTCTTTATGTAACTCAGGTGTGGAAGTCACTAACTTTATTCACTTATATAATAGTTTCTTTGGGACTGAAACAACACATTTGGCCAGAAAGCTTCTTCTTCTTCTTCTTCTTCTTCTTCTTCTTCTTCTTCTTCTTCTTCTTCTTCTTCTTCTTCTTCTTCTTCTTCTTCTTCTTCTTCTTCTCCTTCTCCTTCTCCTTCTCCTTCTCCTTCTCCTTCTCCTTCTCCTTCTCCTTCTTATCTTATTCTTATTCTTCCTCTGCCTTCTCTTCCTCCTCCTCCTCTTCCTATTTCACTTTTTCTTCTTCTTTATCTTTTAATTTGAAACAAGCTTGTCTTACATGTCAATCCCAGTTCCTTCTCCCTCCTCTCTTCCCTATCAACCCCAATCCCCATCCCATCCCACTTTGCTTCCCAGCGAGGGTAAGGGATTAAACAGGGAATCTTCAAAATCTGTCATATCTTTTGGAGCAGGGCCTAGCCCCCACCCCCCATGTGTATAGGTTGAGACAGTATCACTCTATGTGGAATGGGATCCCAAATTACATTAGAATAATAGGGATAAGTACTGACCCACTATCAGAGGCCTCATAGACTGTGAAGTCCTCCTGACTAACACCTACATTCAGGGGGTCTGGGTTGGTGCTATGCTGGTTTTCCAGCCATCAGACTGGGGTACTTGTTTAGGTCAGCTGTTCCTGTGCATTTCTTCAGCCTGGTCTTTCTCATCACATGTCCCTCTCTTCAAATGGATTACAGGAGTTCGGCTCAGTGTTTAGCTTTGGGTGTCTGCTTTGCTTCCTTCAGCTAGTGGATGAAGGCTCTAGGATGCCATATAAGGTAGTCATCAATTATCCAGGAAGGGCATTTCTGGTAACATCTCCACTCTTGTTTAGCTTGTTAGTTGGTGTTTTCCTTGTAGATCTCTGGACATTCCCCTAGTGCCAGATTTATCCTTAAACCTATAATGGCTCCATCTATTACAGTATCTCTTTTCTTGCTTTCCTCTATTTTTTCCCTGACTCAATCTTCTTGCTCCCTCATGTAATCTTTTCCCCTCCTTTTCTAACATCTGACAGAGGGCTGATTTCCGAAATATACAAAGAACTCAAAAACCTAGTTACAAAACACCAAATAATACAATTAAAAAGTGGAGTACAGAAATAAATAGAGAATTCTCAATAGAGGAATCTAAAATGGCTGAAAGACACTTAAGAAAGTGCTAAACATCCTTAGCCATCAGAGAATTGTAAATAAAAACAGCTCTGAGACATCATCTTCTTCTATCACATTGGCTAAAATCAAAAACACCAATGATAGTTTATGCTGGAGAGAATGAGGAGAAAGGGGAACACTATTCTCGGCTGGTGGGAGTACAAAATTGTACAGCCATTTTGGAAATCAGTTTGGTGGTTACTCAGGAAAATGAGAATCAGTCTACCACAAGATACATCAATTCCACTCTTAAGCATATACCCAAAAGATGCATATTCATGCAACAAGGACATCTATTCAACACATAGCAGCAATATTTGTAATAGCCAGAACCTGGAAGCAACCCAAATGCCCCTCAACTAAATAATGGATGGAGAAAATGAAATACTTTTACACAATGGAGAAAAACAAAAACAAAAGCAAACAAACAAAAAAAAAAAATGGAATCTTGAACCTCACAGGCAAATGGATGGAACTAAAAGAAACAAACCTGATTGAGGTAACCCAGTCACAAAAAGATAAACTTGTATGTACTCATTTGCATATGTTTTTTAGACACAGAGCAAAGGATTACCTGTTCACAATCCATACCACCAGAAAAGCTAGGTTGTGTGTGTGTGTGTGTGTGTGTGTGTGTGTGTGTGTGTGTGTGTAGTCTATGATGTAACTTATCCTTGCTTCTTTGTGGTACTTGTCATGTATGTTATGCCGAACTGAATCTCGTCTTATGAAATCTCCTCTTACCGATAAAAGGTGGAAAATAGACCTTACCTTTATTCATGGATTGTGTATGAGTCTCATGAGGGAGACTATTCATGGGGATTTGTTTTGGAATTGAAAGTCCTCTTGCATTTCCTTGCTGTTACTCTGAAGACAGCAATCTCTCCCTCCCTCCTTCTCTCTCTTACACTCAATCTTAATGAAGCTACTTTCTAAACTCTAACAGGAAGCCTATACTTCACCTGAAACCACGTTGTATTTATATTTCTTCCTATATTGTAGAGAATCTGTCTAATGTTGTCCTCATCTTGATGTCTGATCATTTCTATAAACCTCATTGAAGGGAATTAAGTGTCAGTTACATATTCAGATCAATACTTGTCATTCAACTACTTAAATATTTAGCAATAATATTTTGGTCATTTTCCTCCTAGTTTAATAAGAAAGAGTACATGCACCATTTATCATTTCTACTGGCAGTCATAACAAGTGCACTAGTTCAAGTAAAAGAAATAAAAGTTTGCTTCTGTTTCTATCATCTACTAGATGAGGGCTCTATGATGGTGGATAAGTTAGTCATCACACCCACAGCTAAACACTGGACCAAATTTGAATCCAGATGCAGAGAGGGAGGCCAAGACCAGGCTACAGAAACACACAAAGACATCTGACCTGAACAAGGAGGAGCTAATGGGCCCCCAGACTGATAGTTAGGAAATCAGCATTGGACTGACTCAGATCCCCCTGAACATGGGTCTCAGTTAGAAGAATTGGGCATTCTAAGGGACCTCTGACAGTGGAACCAGGATGTATCCCTAGTACACAAAATGACTTTGGGGACATATTCCACATAGGGGATACTCCCTTAACATAGAGGCAGGAGGGAGAGCCTAGTCCCTACTCAAAATGACTTGACAGATTATAAATTTGTATAGTATGAGTCTATTAAATTTGAGAAAACATATATTTTGGTGCAAACACTAAATATCATTTCAAATAAAATGAGTTTTTTTTTTGTATTGACATATAAATATTATTACATTTAATAACTAGTGTTAGTTTGTTTCACTATTTTAGTGTATGAAAAATGCATATTTTAAACATTTATGTTGGGTTCAATAATTTTTAAAGCACAAAATACCTTCTCGTATAATGAAGTATTGAACAGCTCAAGAAGGAATTTTATCTGGGTGGAAATACAATCTCTCCTAATTAATTCCTTTTTAAACTTGATACATGCAAATGTGAGAAATATAAATATCAATATTATTTAACTTGAAGCTTTTAAGAATTTAGGTACAGATAGAAGTTAACTTCATGGAGACTTTATAATGAAATGTGGATACAGTTCTCATACTTGGCTTAATGGTAAGACCAATCAATAATTTAAACACTTCAAACAGAATATCTAATAATATATTCATATAGTTCTAAGATGAAGAAAACACTTTAGGAAATGCTATTATCACCTTTAAATTACAAAAATCATTGGTATTAACATACAGCTAACAATATACTTCCAGATGGAAGTATAAATTTTAACAATTTCCTTCATTAGGAAAGCTATTTTAAGTACTTGCTTTATAAAACAAAAGTCTGATTCTTACATTTAATATACTGGACCTCAAATTTAAGCCAATGTAAAGAAATACAGAGTATGGATCGAAACTCACCTGACCTTGGAGATCACAAGTAAGCCTGTCATAGTTTCATAGAAGACAACAGCATTCCCATTCATTAAAAAAAAAAAAAAAAAAAAAGAATATCGAACATGAGCATTTTTTCCATTTCTCGAAAGAAGTTTGTCTCCAAAGACTGGCTGACTGATTAAGATCACACTGATGTGGAGAGATTGGAATGTTACTGGTCCAGAGGCTTATTTTGTGATTTTGGGCTAGGTATAGGACCACAAATAGCCATCCCTTTCAAATACTGTGTCTGAACCAATATCCTGGTACAAATAGTAAATTAACATAGCAGACCACTAGCTTCCATCAAACCTAAAGCTAATGATGTCATCAAATATCATCTGAGGCCAGTAGGAAACAGTCTACTATCTTATTGTAACCATTCATTTCTTTTCTTTCTTAGAGGCAATCTTTTGTATATCCCTATCCACAAATTAATCTCTTACAGGATGTTTGCTGCATTCCTTGGCCCTCTAATCACTGTAAAACCCTAATATTGTGGAAAAAAAACGGTTCACTGTGAATGAGTTTATTTAGGATTTTTTAAAGCTAAACAGCCAAGAGATAAGCAAAAGTTGGGGAGGGGCTAGAATGAATGCTGGGATGAAGCAGGCAGGGTTTTCAGCTAGATTGAGAAGGTATAAGACATAAGGAGGACAAGTAAATGTTATGTCGCATGGCAATATTTAGATGAATAGAAATAGGATAATTTAATGTAAGAAAGTACAGAAAGCCAAGAAAAAACAATTAAGCAGGTGAAGGAAACAGTTCAAGACTTGAAAACTGAAATAGAGAAAATAAAGGCGACAAGAAACCGAAGGAATGCTGGAAATAGAAAAACTTGGCAAAAAATCAGGAACTGCGGACACAAACATGACCAACAGAATTCAACTGATAGAAGAGAGAATCTCAGGCACAGAAGATAAACTAGAAGAAATAGATTGATCGACCAAAAAAAAATCATAAATTCGACAAATCCTTAACACAAAACGTAAAGGAAATGTGGGACTACATGAAAAGTCCCAACCTAAGAATAATAGGCATAGAGGAATGTGAGGAAACCCAGTTCAAAGGTGCCAAAAACATATTACACAAAATCGTCGAGGAAAACTTTCCAAATTTGAAGAAGGATATGCCCATGAAAGTACAAGAAGCATACCAAACACCAAATAGACTGGACCAATGAAACGAGAACCCTTGACATATAATAATCAAAATAAATAAAGGATATTAATAGCAGTGAAGGAAAAAGGTAACATATAAAGGCAGAACTATCAAAATTACACCTGACTTCTCCATGGAAACCCTCAAGTCTAGAAGGTCCTGGATAGATGTTCTAAAAGTATTAAGAGAACACGGATGCCAGCCTAGGCTACTATATCCAGCAAAACTCTCAATCACTATAGATGGAGAGAACAAGATATTTAATGACAAAACCAGATTTTCCCAATAGGGATATACAAAATCAACCCTACAGAAAGTATTGGAAGGAAAACTGCAACCCAAGGAAGGTAACTACGCCCACAAAAATTTAGACAAGAGATAATCCAACTACACGAGAAACCAAGGGTAAAGCAGATCTAATATATCCACATTACCACTGCCAACAAAAAAACCTATATCAAACAAGCATCAACAATCAATGGTCCTTACTCACCCTCCACATTAATGGTCTTAACTCGCCTATAAAAAGATACAGGCTAACAGAATGGATACGAAGACAGAATCCATCCTTCTGCTGCATACAAGAAACATATTGAAGCTTCAAAGATAGCCATAACCTCAGGTTAAATGGTTGGGAAAAGATTTTACAATCAATTAGAAATAAGAAGCAAGCAGGCATAGCTATCCTAATATCTAACAAGTTAGACTTCTAACCAAAATTAATCAAAAGAGATGAAGATGGTCATTTCATATTCATCGCAGGAGAAATCCATCAACACAAAGTCTCAGTACTGAACATCTATGCCCCTAATACAAAGTCACCCACTTTTGTAAAAGAAACACTACTAAAACTCAAAGCACATATAAAACCTCACACACTTATAGTGGGAGACTTCAATACACCACTCTCAACACTAGACAGGACCACAAATCAGAAACTCAACAAAGAAACAAAAGAATTAACAGAAGTTATGTCTCAACTGGGATTAACAGACATCTATAGAACATTCCATCCAAAGACAAAAGAATATACCTTCTGCTCTGCTCCACATGGAACCTTCTCTAAAATCGACCCATACTAGGTGGCATAACAAAACTCAACAGATACAAGAGAATAGGAATAATCCCCTGTATCATATCGGACCACCATGCTTTAAAATTGGAATTCAACAACAACATAAATAGCAGAAAACCTGCAAAGTCAAGGAAAGTGAATAATGTGCAATTTCACCACTCCTGGGTCAAAGAAGTAGCAAAGAAAGAAATTAATGTTTTTTTTTTTTTTTTTAATATTCAATGAGAATGAGGACACCAAATACCGGAAATTATGGGAAACCTTGAAAGCAGTGCTAGGAGGGAAGTTCATCGCACTAAGTGCCCATATGAAGAAAACACAGGATAGTCACATGAGAGAATTAACAGCACAAATGAAAGCCTTAGAACAGAGAGAAGCAAATTCACCCTGTAGGATTAGACATCAGGAAATAATCAACTTGAGGGTTGAAAACTACAAAATAGAAACCAGGAAAACAATACAAAAAATCAATGCAAAGAAGAGTTGTTTTTTTTCAGAAAATCAAAAAGATAGACAAACCTTTATCCAAATTAACGAAGAAGCAGAGAGAGAACATGCAAATTAACAAAATCATAAATGAAAAGGGGAACATAACAATGGACACAGAGGAAATCCAGACAATTTTCAGGACATATTTGAAAATCTGTATTCCACAAAAATTGAAAATTCAAAGGAAATGGACAAATTTCTGGATAACTATCACTTACCAAAATTAAATCAAGAACAGACAAACAACTTAAATAGACTTATAACTCGCAATGAAATAGAAGCAGGCATCAAAAGCCTTCCATCCAAAAGAAGTCCAGGGCCAGATGGAGTCAGTGCAGAATTCTACCAGACATTCAAAGAAGAACTAATACCATTACTCCTAAAACTGTTCCACAAAATAGAAACAGAAGGTTCATTGCCAAACTCTTTTTATGAGGCCACAATCACCTTGGTACCCAAGCCTCAAAAAGACAAAACTAAGAAAGAAAACTACAGAACATCAATGCAGATATACTCAATAAAATATTGACAAGACGAATTCAAGAATACATCAGAGAAATCATCTACCATGACCAAGTAGGCTTCATCTCTGGAATGCACGGATGGTTTAACATACAAAAATCTATCAACATGATCCACCATATAAACAAACAGAAAAAGTAAAGCCATACAATTATCTCCCTAGATGAGGAAAAGCCTTCGACAAAATTCAACACCCTTTCATGATAAAGGTCTTGGAGAGGTCAGGGATAGAAGGAACATACTTAAACATAATAAGAGCAATATACAGCAAACCAATTGCCAACATCAACCTGAATGGAGAGAAACTTAAGCCAATGCCTCTAAAATCAGCAACAAGCCAAGGCTGTCCTCTCTCTCCTTATCTCTTCAATATCATATAGAATTTCTAGCTAAAGTTATAAGACAACAAAAGGAGATCAAGGGTATCCAAACTGGAAATGAAGAAGTCAAACTGTCATTATTTGGAGATGATATGATATTTTACATAAGCTACCCAATAAACTCTACCAGGGAACGCCTACAGCTGATAAACACCTTCAGTAAACTAACAGGATACAAGATAAACTCAAAAAAATCAGTAGTCCTACATGTTTCAGACGACAAAGAAACAGAGAACGAAATCACAGAAACATCACCTTTTCAATAGCCACAAGCAACATAAAGTATGTTGGTGTAATGCATACCAAACAAGTAAAAGACCTATATAACAAGAACTTTGTGGCTCTAAAGAAAGAAATTAAAGAAGATACCAGAAAATGGAAAGATCTCCCATGCTCTTGGATAGGTAGGATAAACATAGCAAAAATGGCAATCTTGCCAAAAGCAATCTAAAGATTCAATGCAATCCCCATTAAAATTTCACAACAATTCTTCACTGACCTTGAAAGGATAATAAACTTTATATGGAAAAACAAAAGAACCAGGATAGCTAAAACAACCATATACAATAAAAGAACTTCAGGAGGCATCACCATTCCTGACTTTAAGCTCTACTACAGAGTTATAGTTCTGAAAACATCCTGGTATTGGCATAAAAATAGACAGGTAGACTAATGGAATCAAATTAAAATACTGATATTAACCCACACACCTCTGAACACGTGATTTTCACCAAAACACCTAAAATTGTACAATGGGACAAGACAGCATCTTCAACAAATTGTGCTGGCAAAATTGGATGAGGGTGTGTATAAGACTGTAGATAGAACCATGTGTGTTGCCATGCACAAAACTCAAGTCCAAGGATAAAAGACCTCAACTTCAATCCAGCCACATTGAACCTCTTAGAAGAGTAAGTAGTAGGTACCCTTGAACAAATTGGTATATGAGCCCGCTCCCTGAACATAAATCCAGGGGCACAGACACTGAGAGAAACAATTAATAAATGTGACCATTTCAAACTTAGAAGCTTCTGTAAGGCAAAGGATACTGTCAACAAGACCAAATGTCAGCCCACAGACTGGGAAAAGCTTTTCACCAAACCTATATCCGACAAAGGGCTGATCTCCAAAATATACAAAGAACTCAAGAAACTACACAACAAAACACCAAATAACCCTATTAAAAACATGGGGTACAGAACTGAAAAAAGAATTCTCAATAGATGTAATCAAAAACGAGGAAAGACACTTAAGAAAATGCTCTACCTCCTTAGATATCAGGGAAATGGAAATCAAAACAACTTTGAGATACCATCTTACTCCTGCCAAATCAAAACAACTTTGAGATACCATCTTACTCCTGCCAGAATGGCTAAAATTAGAAACACCAATGATGACTCATGTTGGAGAGGATGTGGAGAAAGGGGAACACTCCTCCACTGTGGTGGGAGTGTAAACTCATACAGCCATTTTAGAGATCAGTATGGCGGTTCCTCAGGAAAATGGGAATTAGTTTACCACAGGACCCGGCAATCCCCGTTTTAGGCACATACCCAAAGGATTCACATCCATGCAACAAAGACATCTGTTCAACTATATTCATAGCAGCACTATTTGTAATAGCAAGAAACTGGAAGCAACCTAGATGCCCCTCAATTGAAGAATGGATAATGAAGATGTGGCACATCTACACAATGGAATACTACTCTGCAGTAAAAAATAATGGTGTCTTGAAATTCACAGCAAGTGGATGGCACTTGAAGAAACCATCGTAAATGAGGTAACCTAATCACAAAAAGAGGAACACAGTATGGACTCACTCATTTAAAGATTTTAGACCTAGATCAAAGGATCACCAGCCTATAATTCACACCACCAGAGGAACTAGGATACAAGGTGTATTTAAGAGATTCATATAAAGTTCCTCACAGACCTGGGAAGGGACAAGTCCCCCCAAGCTCAGGGGAAGTGGGAGGCAGCAAATGGAGAAAGAAGTAGGAGAAAACAAGGGGGAGGAAAGGAAAGCATGTGCGACCAGGAAGATTGAGCCTGGTTAGGAATAGAAGACAGGAAAGAGAGATAGCGAGAGAGAGTCATAGTGAGAAAGTGAGAGTGAGAACATAAAAGAGGCGAGGGAGCCAATATTGGTTTGAAGGTAAAATTGAAATAAAAAATTTCTAGAGAAGTACAAGACAGCTGCCAACTAACAATTTGATCTTCTGTGTAAAGACTACCATAAATGCCAGTCCCGGAGAATGAGATCAACAACTAACTTATCCATGGAGCCCTCATCTAATACCTGTTGCACACAGAAGCAAACACCCATACGTAAACACTGACACAAAGTAGAACCCAGAAGCAGATAGAGAGGACTAGACCAGGCAGCAGAAACACATAGAGACAGTTTCCCTGAAGAAGGAGGAGCTAACAGGACACCAGAGTGATCGCTGGGAAGCCAGCATGGGACTGTCTCAGGCCCCCCTGAATATGGGTCTCAGCCAGAAGGACTGAACAGTCTAAGGGACCTCAGACAGTAGATCCAGAATATATCCCTGGTGCCAAAAGTACTTTGAAAACACATCCCCTATGTTGGGATAACTGCCTTAATCTAGAGACAGGAGAGAAGCCCTAGTCCCTACTTCACATGACCTGTCACTCCTACATGGCCCCAACTGGATGGCATTCCCCTACATATGGAATTGGGGTGGGAGGATGGAAGTAGAGAGTGGTTAGAGTACAAATGAGAGGACAGATAGGGTAAAAGGGAGGGAGGGAGTTAGGGAGGGAGTGGTAATTGGTATTGACACGTAAAATAATATATTTAATTAAAAAATGCTTTGACTCCAAAATTTAAGTTCCAGGAAAAGTTACTGTAGAAAAGGATTTTTAATTTTGTTTCCACAGAAAATGAAAAGATGTGGATTCCTTCCAAACTAATTTTGTTTGATCAAGCCAGACCACCTGGTGATCCTACATTTAAAACAGCTGGACAAAGCAAACTTACAGACTTTAGGAAGGATTTCTGGATCTTCTTCGAATCCCCCATGACAGCGCCCCTTACCAGCAGGAAGTATTTTGGAAAGAACAACACCCAACTTCCCAAATATTGTCTATAAATGTTTGTTTTCATTTAAATGAACTTGGTTATATAAAATAAATAAAGAAAGAAAGAATAGATATTTTATCTCTATGAATTCTCTATGCTTTGGTCTCAAAAAAATTCTCTTTATACTATAAATTTTATCTCAGGATTTGTAAATTCATTATATATGGTTTTAAATCTCTAAAATCTATAACAATTTGGCTTTAAACATACAAGTAAGGCTTATCATTAAAAATATATATACAGGTAATCTTAATTTGATGTAACATATATGATTCAATTGCTCTTTAGTGTGTATGTGTGTGTGTGTTTGTGTGTGTGTAACTTGGATTCAGTTCTGAGTGTATATGTACCTTGGATTTAACTCTCATTTTTTAAAAAAATAGATCTACCAGGAAAACAGATGTTTTGAAATATCAGTCAGTTAGCTCTCCATTATCATGACTGATAACCATGTCAATATGTAAGCAGCCACATGGAAGGCAGCTATTACTACTAAGGCTAAAAAGTACATGTCATGTGTCTGAACTACTATTCTGAAATGACCATGTAGCATAGAGCAATTATGAAACTTTGTAGTCTTAATTATATCTCTCTTTAACATTGTAACACTTCTTGAAATAAGGAAGCAGCAACAAGTCTCCAAAATATTTAGAATTTTAATAATTTTTTATAATGATTAGAATTTTTGGTTATATTTCCTATTGCATACTATATATGTAATTTACTTCTGCTTTAGAATATACTGTACATCATGATAAAATTTTAAGATTATGAAGGTCTCAGATTAACAAAAGCTGGTTTAAGATATATGTTCATTTATGTCTTTGATAACTGTTCAACACCAAGCTCCTAAAAATTTACATAAGTAACAATATATGTTTGATAAATAAGGTATACTTGATAAATAAGATGCATAAATTTCCAAGGTCTCTTCAGCTTCCCAGTGTAGCTTCTTTGTCTTTGGTCATCATGTTAGGCTTTAAGTATTTGGATAAACTAGGTTAATAACATTATGACATTTTATGATGGCACACACTAAAAGATTAGTAAGTTCCAAGGTTCACCATGTACTAAAGATTAGTGCATTTATGAATTGTTTTGATGATAAGATTGTTCTGTATTGGGATATTCACTTTGTCTCCTTTTGTGGCATTGACCATGCCCATTGAGGGGTAGAGCCAGGGGTGGAAGTGACCTGGGGAACTAGGTCTGAGAAGGAGCCAGGGAATGCTCTCTTCCTGGTGGGACGTGGAAAGGAGAGCATCTGGTGGAACTTGCTGGTTTTCATTTGTCTAGGTTGTAAGTTATTTCTCCCTGAATAAATAACTATTTGGCCCATTTGTTTATCCAGTTCCTTATTAAACTACAATATTTGGTGTGAGAAGTGGGAAAACCTCTGAGAAGTTAGAAGCTTTAGAAAGCCTGGTTCAGGAACAGCTAAGTGCTGGACATATCGAGAAATCAACCAGCCCTTTGAATTCTCCTTTACTTGTTATCAAAAAAGAAATCTGGTAAAAGGAGAATGTTTACAGACCTGAGAGCCATCAATAAAGTTATCCAGCCAATGGGATCTCTACAGCCTGGATTACTCTTGCCTTCTTTGATACCTAAAGAATGGCTATATTATAGTTGTTGATTTAAAGGATTTCTTCTTCACTATACCTTTACAAGAACAAGATAAAGAGAAATTTGCCTTCACGTTACCTAATTACAATAATTCTCAACCGGTGAAGAGATATCAATGGAAGGTTTTGTCACA
The DNA here is from genome assembly GCF_943737965.1 of Phodopus roborovskii. Taxonomy (NCBI): domain Eukaryota; kingdom Metazoa; phylum Chordata; class Mammalia; order Rodentia; family Cricetidae; genus Phodopus; species Phodopus roborovskii. The sequence goes on along the minus strand of NW_026126383.1, from coordinate 16,883 downwards.
GGGAATATTAAATAGCCACTCTGTGCCAATCAATATTTTGTACAAAAACCACTACAAATAATTCGTAAACAGTTTCCACAATCCATAATCTATCATTTCATGGACGCAATCTTTTCTAAACGAAAAATATTAGAAAAAATGTTTGAGAAAGTAAAGGAAGTTTTACCTCGCTGGGGATTACAAATTGCACGTGAAAAAGTACAAAAAAAGTGAACCTATCAACTACTTAGGATATAAAATAGGTCTACAGAAAATCAGACCACAAAAAGTACAGATCAGGAGAGATTGCTACCAGACGCTTAATGATTTTCAAAAATTACTAGGAGGGGTTTCTCAACTGCAAACCATTATTGGAGGAGAAGGGCATGATTTGAAAAATGTGAAAATGGCTCTAAAAGGAGACAAGGACTTGAATAGTCCACGAATACTATCAGCTGAAGCTGAAAAGGAATTAGAATGGGTAGAAAAGAGGATACTAGAAGCACATGTGGACTGTATGGTTCCAACCTAGACTATATTCTGGTTATATTACAATCTAGAGAATACCCTACAGGGACTTAGATGCAGAGAGAAGATATAATATTATTATGGATATTCCTACCACATAAATAAAAGAAAAAATAAAAACATATATAGAAAAGATCTCTGAATTGATTATAAAAGCTAAATTAAGATGTCGTCAGCTAACAGGGAGGGACCCAGCAGAAACTATAATACCTTTAACTAATGAGGAAATTTCCTACCTATGGAAAGATAATGAATATTGGCAGAGAACATGCACTAATTTTTTGGGGAATGATTAGCAACAATTATCCCAAAATTGAAAGAATCAAATTCATAAAAAAAAAAAAAAAATGATTTGGATCCTTTCACGCATTGGAAGAAAAACACCTATTTCTGGAGTTCACACATTCTACACTGACACAATCAAATCAGGAAAGGAAGGCTATAAATCAGGAAAAATTAGAAAAATGGTCAAAGCCCTTACAATTCGTACAAAAGGCAGAATTATAGGCTATTCTCATGGTACTTATGGATTTTGCAGAACCCCTTCATATAGTTACTGACTCTCAATATGCAGAGAGAGTCATCTTATACATTGAGACTGCAGAACTTATTCCTGACAATACAGAATTAACTTCATTGTTTATATAGTTAAAAGATTTTATCAGAAAGAGGACTCATCCTATGTATATAACACACATCAGATCCCATACGGGTCTGCCAGATCCTCTAGCATAAGAAAATGAAGAAATTGATAATTTATTGATAGGAAGTGTGCTAGAAGCCTCAGAGTTTCATAAGAAACACCATGTGAACATCAGAGGTTTACAAAAGGATTTTTCTATGACTTAGCAACAAGCCAAGGAAATAGTAAGGAAATGTCCTACTTGCTCATTCTATAACCAAATTCCTTTACCACCAGGCAGTAACCCTAAAGGTATAAATAGCAATGAAATATGGCAAATGGATGTGTTTCACTTTTCAGAATTAGAAAAATTAAAATATATACATCACACTATAGATACATTTTCAGCGTTTCAATGGGCCACTGCTCTGAGCTCTGAAAAGGCCGATTCTGTTATAATACACCTATTAGAGGCCATTATGGGCATACCTGCACAAATAAAAACTGACAATGTTCCAGCATATGTCTCCAGCAAATTGAAACAGTTTTTTCACTATTATAATATAAAGCACATAACTGGTATACCACACAATCCTACAGGACAAGCAGTAGTTGAGAGATCCAATTGTACTTTAAAAGAAATGGTCCATAAACAGGCAGGAGGAACCAAGACACCCAAACACAGATTACATAATGCTTTATTAACATTAAACTTCCTTAATACTGATGATAAAGTTAAAACAGCTGCCAAAAGACACTGGACAATAGAAAAAAACTTCTGAATTAAATCTGCCAGTATACTTCAAGGATGAATTGACCTCAGAATTACGTTGGGGTAGGTGTTTCACAATTGTATCTACAGAACAAGAAAAAGTATGGATCTGAGTTGAACAAGAGAAACATCTTAATGAGGAGAAATGACAAGTCATCCAACAAATTAGGTCCCATGTGATATGTGGAGATCTCTCAAGGGTAGGGAAAGAGTTCTGTTCTTCTTACAAGAAAACCTATCTTCAAAAAGCCAAAAGACACTGAACATGTAGGTACCTACAGAAGAGAAGACAGCTCTCCAGAAACAATCACTTAATGAAGAGGAATCTGATTTATGGTAAATATATTTAATTCTAGTAAACTATTTCTATACAGATATCTATTTCTCTTTACTATCTAGTGTTCCTGTAGTCCTAATTCATGTAAACCAATGCTGGCTTTGGAGTTTGATTTGGCTTTCCTTCTCGAAATTCAAGCATTTTGTTAAGATTAAATTCAGGGTTTCTGCCTTAAGTCAATAAGCTAATTGGTGTAAGGCAGAAGAAAAGAAAAGAAAGGGACACGTTCGTTTATATGCAATTTTCTCTCTGCAATCCTATTTTTCTCATATATATATTTTAATTCTTATTATTTCCTTTTACTTTTGCATACCTTAAAACCTAAAAATTTTACATTAATATTGATGTTTCAGTTTTCCACTAGGAATAATAACAATTTCTAACAGGAATCTTTGAACTATATGGAAAGAATATGGAGCCCCACGTCGTCATTTTCACTTGACTCAACCTGATGTATCTGGACTGCAAACATCACCCTAAAATGGATTTAAGACTGTTTTGCTTGAGGCAACTCATGGTTAGGTAGCTGTAATGGTGCACCTTCTTATTACACCCTGGCCAGAGTTTCAAATAGAACTACAGTCAAGCATTTTCTGCCACACAGTGACAAGTTCTGTTGAGAAATTTGGTTGGTAAAAATTTTCTTCCTACTGGATCCTATTGTGCAATCATCATCCCATTTCTGCAGGAAATAATCTTGAGATAACAATGCCCCTTTTCCTTACTCTTGGAATTTGAGGATGAAATTCATCTTCTTTGGGTTGGTTTTTGGTTGGGTATGGAAGGTGAGGCTTAGACTCGGGTTTATCTTTTGGACATAAATAGGGTGGTCTTGGGAAAAGTATGGTTTAGATGAGATATAGGTAGATTAGCCTATCTTCTTGTGAATTATACAGTAAGAGTTAGATAATAGTATTATACAGCTTACATTGTTATATATTCCTATTTGTGGTAAACTATGTAAAATTAAGTTTATATTCCCTTCCTGGAAGAATGGTATATTATATTTTGTCATGTTGTGTGAAATCTTTCCACTGATGATATTTTATGCACATTATTCTTACTCTATTCTATGTATGTATACTTTTGCTTGTGTTCCACACATTTTGTATATTGAAAAAAATTGGGATATTTATCATGCTGCCCTTTATAGTTCTACCTCTTGTCTAGACATTTCTACTCTACCTCTATTTTAGGGATTTATATGTATGTATATGTACATAGTTACATTGTTCAGTTATTTGATCCTACTTTACTCAGGGAAGTTTCAGTTTTTAGCTAAGTTCCTGAGTATTTCAGATTATCTTCACTCATGTTCCCTTTACCTATGAGATTAGTCAGACATAGATGCTTAATCTTCAATCACATCATAGACATGCAGAACAAGACATTTAAATGTTTCAATATTAGTACTCCATTGAAATGAGACACTGTTGCTCCTGACAGCACCGTGCACTTTCCCAAAAATATGTTGGACACTGTTGTTGCTCCTGCTGGAGTCCATTCTTGGCTCACCTAATGGCCTCTTGAGCAAAGAACTGCCCCTACCTTGACCACTGATTTGGACATGCAGTCCTATGTGCTTGCAGGAGACAAATATAGAAGGCTGCTGAACCTTGCCAAGTCAGGGTTAGACAGCCTTTCTACCTCCCTGCTGTTTTTGTGATCTGACAAGTACTCTTGGCCTTAGCCAAAACTGGGTGTACCAACATTGCTGTGAGACCTTGGGTGACTGTGCAGGAAGCTGTTTCTGTCCTAGCTGCACATTTTGCAAGTTGCCCATCTGCACTTCCAGTCTACACTAGTATCGTTATTTTCCTTCTCAGGTCTTGATGAGGTTGAAGATTAAGCTATCACAACTATTATTCTATCTTCCTAGTTAGATATATTAGGTACTAGACTTATGTTTTCCAGCTTAGGACAACAGTATCATAAACTCTGTTATGCCTTCACCCTAGGGCTAGATATGTAGATCATTTCATTCTCGGTTTTCCTTGTCTTAGAGCACACTTGTTATTCACTGTTTTGTTTATAGTTTTGTAGCAAGCCTAAATCTTTTCTTTAGCCTAAAAGGGTAATTGTAGTGGGATATTCACTTTGTCTCCTTCTGTGGCAATGACCACGCCCATTGGTGGTGGTGGAAGTGACCTGTGGAACTAAGTCTGAGGAGGAGCTGGGGAATGCTCTCTTCCGGGTGGGATGAGGAGAGGAGAGCATCTGGTGGAACTTGCTGGTGTTCACCTGTCTAAGTTGTAAGTTATTTTTGTTTGAATACACATCTATTTGGCCTATTTGTTTATTCTGATCCTTATTAAACCGCAATATTCTTCAACTAAAAATGTTAAGGTTTAAACTTAACAAAGAAAGATAAAGTAATAATACCCTAATGGTTTAAAGCTACTATCTCATTGTAAACTGTTAAAAATGATTAAGACATGCAAGTTAATAATTACCCTAACATGCAAATTAATAGTCATTTTTTAAATTATCAAATATTCACCTTATAAATGATCAGATTTATTCAGAACAAAACTTGTAGACATGCTAAGTACTAATGCAATCAATTATAGGAATAATATTTATTTAACATCCTGCATATATTTTCAAAGCAACTAGAAACAACTACAAACAAGCTAAGTTTGTTCAGCTTAGCTATATTTAACAGCTAATGTCCCTCAAAACTTTTCAGAGATCTTCTGAATATGGCATTTAAAATGTTTTATGGAAAAGTGTCCTATGATACAAAAAGACCCTCTTCTCTTAAAGACAACACCAAGGTATCCAAAGGAGATGATGGGGCACAGAAGTACTCTACTTGAAGTTAGCTTTAAATATGTCAAACCTAGCCTGTGGGTGAAAACTGCTCTTCTCCTTTGACAAAAAGATCCTGTCCAATCCAAACTGTGGACAAGCAGAACACTACATGTCTCCACTTTTCCTAGAAAAAGTAGGCTGGTCAAAGCAGGTCCTATGTCACAGAAAAGTCTGTTGGATCTTCTGGGCCTGACATCTAAAAACTGACACTGCCCTAGGACCTTTGCCCACAACTAAATCACAATTACCAAAGAGGAATCTAGGATGATGACTGTACAGGTAGTTGGTTAGTTTTGTAATTTTTAATATATTCAGGAAGTGTGTGGTCTGTACTCCTGATAACTCCACTGAAAACTCTTAAATTTATGATGGCATTGATGAAAGGGCTGGTCATAGCTTCCTCAGTTTAACAGCAGCAACCAAGGCTGCCCTCTCAGTTCTCTTCATAGAGCTACTGTTAGTTCTGGACACATTTTACCTAGCTAACAGACATTAAAAAGAGATAACCTCATGCCTTCCTTGGGTTTCTATTGATGTGAAGAGACACCATGACCACGGAAACTCTTATAATGAAAGCATTTAATTAGAAGGTGAGGGCGGCTCACTTACAGTATCAGAGCTTCGGTGATGGGAGGCATCATTCTGTATGCTGGTTAATGAATAAAGGACTGTTGGCCAATAGGAAAGGAAGATAGGAGGGACTAGAAGACAAGGAGGAAAGAGGAAGTGGTAAGGAGGGGTCAAGATGGAGAGTCTGAAGGAGGCAGAACCGTCAGCTGTCTCTCCCTGGTAAGACCACTTGGAAATACATAGAAATGGGTTAATAATTAAGACAGAGGTAGCCGATAAGAAACTAGTAATGGGCCAACAGCATCATATCAAATACAGAGTCTCTGTGTGTTAATTGGGGCTGGCACGTCGGCGGGACAAGACCGGGTGGTGGGCAGAAAAAACATATTCCTTACATATGGTGCCCACGTGGCTAATAAGAACTTCCACTTAAAATTTAACAAAAGGTTTAAAAAGGGTTTAAAAACAAAAGAACAGAGGCAAGCAAGGTTTCTTGGTTGCAGCATTTTTCTTGGTTGGACTCTGCTTTGCGAAAAACAAGCAGATATTTGCGCGGCTCCTTTAAGGGAAATTTCTTGACTCAATATAAGTGGAAAAAAAAAAAAACTGTACAGCTTTTAAATAACTCTGCTAACAATTTATTGGTGTGTATGAAAGATGGCAATGGCAGTGACAATATCTCCAAGCCGGTGACCAAGGCAGTGACCACAGCTTTCATTGCTGGTGGTAAAAGTACCCACTGCCATCTTTGATAAACAGTGGTTGACACAGCTATGATTTTCATTTTACCAATGTTGTTGTTTACCAGATAAAAGACTCAATGGCCAGAAAAAGATAGAGATTTACAGTAAATACAGATTCATATTAAGATAAACCTGTAAAGGTTTACAGTGTGTTTTAAAAAATACAAAGGCTTGAGAGAGAATAAAAAAATGGTTTTGAAAAGACAGAGAACAGCTGGGTGTGGTGGCACACGTCTTTAATCCCAGCACTTGAGAGACAGAGGCAAGCAGATCTTGTGATTTCAAAATAAACCTGGTGTGCAGAGTAAATTCCAGGAGAGATAAGAGTTATACAGAGAAACCCTGTCTCAAAAAATAGAAAAGGAACAAAATAATAAAAAAGCCACTTAAAAATTGAGATAATCTGGATACTGTATGGTATTATATTGTCTTTGTATTTTTTAATTGCTGAGGAAATAACAACTGTTAAAACAAATGCTGCTGAATCAATCCAATTTATACATTTTAAAAATGCTTTGACTCCAAAATTTAAGTTCAAGGACAAGTTATTGGGGAAAAGGATTTCTATTTTTGTTTCCACAGAAAATAAAAAGCTGTGGATTCCTTGCAGAGTAATGTGGTTTGAGCTAGCCAGACTCCCTGAAACAGCATTCCTGGTGATCCAATATTCAAACCAGCTTGAAAAAAGCAGCCCTACAGACTACAGCCAGGATTTCTGAATCTTCTTCGAATCCCCCATGACAGCGCCCCTTACCAGCAGGAAGTAGTATAGAAAGAACGACGCCCAAATTCCCAAATATTGTCTATAAATGTTTGTTTTCTTTAAATGAATTTGGTTATAAATGGCTAATGATCATAGCCAATTCTTTTTAAAGGTAAAAAGGGAATTATGGTATGGATATGAATATTTTGTTTTGGAATGGATTTTCATTTATTGATTCAATTTTGTCATATGTATATTTCTCCTCTTGTTTAGATATTGTGTTTGTATAGCTCATTTAGAAATGTAATGTATAATGTAGTACAGATTATAAATAATTACCTATGATAGTCAAAACTTAAAATTAAGTTAGTTAGGTTTTTCAAGATACACAGAGATGTATTTGAGATAGATAGGAATTCTTCAAACCTTTCAAAGACCTACAGAATATGGAATTTAAAATGCTTTAGGATTTTTCTTGACAGTGAGACATAACTGCTCCTGGCAACACCACCTGCCTCAGAAAGGAAGATGGACTTTGAAGAAACATGTTATAGAGTTTGCTTTCAATATGGCAAGACTAGCCATTTGGACAAGATACTGCTCTTGTCTGGACTATTTGACTTTATGCTGTATAATTTGAACATGCAGGACCCACAGAAAAGTGACTGCTGATTCAAGATGGACATTGCTACAGTGTTCCTGCTTCATGGAAGAGTCTGCCAGACAATATGCAGGACACAGAGAAGAGTGACTGACAAACTGCCAATACAAGAAGACAGTATATAGTTTCCTGTTTTGCTGAAGAGTCTGCCAGACAAACTATGGCCTATGGGCTGAAGATGAAAGATTACAGAAGAACTACAGGTGACTTACAAGGCAAGATGTCTCTGTCATTTCTCGAGTTTATATATTATTCTTCTGTGGTCTTTGAAGGAGTTGAAGACAGAGAGTTATGGTTATAGTTTTCCTTAGTTAAGCTTAAAGATAAGTTACATATAGGACTTTAGACTCACAAATATAGGACAGATGATAGAATAGTTTCTTTTAATCTTGCTAAATTTTAATGGACTAAATATTGTTAACTGTGATTCTTACTTGATAACTGTTATGTTATATATTTTGCTTTATTAAGATTAAAACCCTTTTTATTTAGACAGAAAAGAGATTATGGGAGACGTCATTCTGTAAATGTTTCTCATGCTGGTTAATGAATAAAGGACTGTTGACCAATAGGAAAGGAAGATAGGAGGGACTAGGAGACAAGGAGGAAAGAGGAAGTGGTAAGGAGGGGTCAAGATGGAAAGTCTGAAGGAGGCAGACCCGCCAGCCGCCTTTCCCTGGTAAGACCACTTGGAAATACATAGAAACGTGTTAATAATTAAGACAGAGCTAGCCGATAAAAAACTAGTAACTGGCCAATAGCATCATATCAAATACAGAGTCTCTGTGTGTTAATTGGGGCTGGCACGTCAGCAGGACAAGACCGGGTGGCGGGCAGAAAAACCATACTCCTTACACTTTGGTCTATTATCATCATGATGGGAAACATGGTGGTGTGGAGGCAGACATAATGTCGAGGTAACTGAGTGTTGTACATCTTGCAGTCAACAGAAAGTTGATTAGACACTAGGCAGTATGCTGAGCAAATTATCTTGTCTTCCAGATGGTAATCTGGTAATCTGTCTACACAAAGTTCGCACAAGAATGAAATGTGTATTGTTTTTTCAATGATGTATAAGACTTTTTATGCTCCAAAATATTGGAGAACCTAAAGAATACCCACAGCAAATGGGTTGTCAGCTTTAATGATGTTGTGTTAGGAGAGCTGGAATTTATGATCTGATGGTAAATCACATATAAAAATGAAGTCACTATTTTATGACACAGTATTTTAACAGTTCATTTTTCATTGATACTTGTACCTGTTTATGGGGTATATTGCATTCAACTATCAGAACATGTAATTTTGCTGATATAAATGTATAGATCAATGTACCTACCATCTATCACCTCAAACAGTCAGAATTTCTTCATATTGCTCACATTCTCTACCCATCAGGAATAGTTGGCACCTGTGCCAGATCACTGTCATATGGTCATTTTAAAGACTTGACTTTGTTTTTATACAAATATGGTAGAAATGCTGAAATTATGCTAGCTGATTTAGAGTGAAATCACAAGATTCAGGCAACTGTAAATATTAGAACAAGCTTAAAAAATAGCATCAGAGAACCTCACCAGTTTCTTGCCAAGAAAGTACTATGTAGGGTGTTACTCAACTATGAGTTCTTTTTTGTTTTAGCTAAAAAGTAATATACTGCTGTCTAGAGAACTATAATTTGTAAAAATCTCCACTAGCCATTTTTCCAAGGTGAAAGTGGATAGCAAGAGGTGGAACTTTGCTCCATTTCCCCAATAAAATGACAGGTTTCTTAAAAAGCAGAAGCATAAACAAGATAGCACTACATTTTGCCCCTTAATAATCTGACTCTGGGTTTTATTATTAAGATCAATTAGAACTCATGCTGCAATTAGAGATCAGGTGGGGATGCAGAAGTGTCAGAACTTAGAAACATAATTGTCATGAAAGCCAGGGCAAAATCTGAACATTTTGATCACTTTAAACTTCAGAGAGTAATGGTAATGTGCAATGGTCCTAAGGGTGAAATAAGTAAACAACCAATTAAAGTGTTATTGGATGGGTATAATCACATAAACTAATACCTAGAAAACAAGTGTAGTGTCAGTCATCATGAAGACAAACATCTCAGGTTCTTATCTAATGTTCAAATTCTGTACTAGTTCTTGAATTTTATGCCCATAATTTAGACATGATGCTACTTACCTTTTAGGATAGAGATTATTCATTAGGCACATGCAGAAAATATTCTCTCAGTCACTCTTGATGTGTTTTGAAGCAATTTACCAAAGTGAACATATTCTAGGTCAGTGGTTCTCAAACTTCCTAATGCTGTGAGTCTTTAATACAGTTCCTCAAATAGTGACCCCAACCATAAGATTATTTTCATAACTGATTCCTTTGAAAGATTCATTCAATCCCCAAAAGGATCTCAACCCACAGAATGGGAGCTGATGTTCTAGAGAACAAGGAACAAACTATGTGTTTTAAATCATATCATATAAAGGAACTGAGTCAATAAGTACTCCTAGTATATCTTTGAGACTCCAAAACTGCCTTCCTTGTTTAAGCAAACAAATAAGGTCAGTATCATAAATGAATCAAAATCAAACAGGTAAATACTATTTTCCAAATTCAAGTAAGCAAAGAAGGTAAATCCCACCATAGTGCCTATAGAATCATCTAACTTTTGGGACTCTGATCAAACCAGAAGGTGGGTAAAAGTGCACTTAATGCTAGACATGGATTATTTATTGTGTCTGTCATCAATATAGCCTTTGGAACTTGCTGATAACTCTTTATATGTGAATGTTTTTTTCTTCAGTTTTTCTAGGAAATAGGGTGCACTTTTCCTTATTAATATGTGAGAAGAGTTATAGTGCATATATATTGACTTTGTTTAGGTTTTATTACATGTACTACTGTTTATTACATCTACTGTGCAGTCCAAAAGAACTTTGGTGATTTCAACATGTCAAAAGAGGCACAGGATTTGGTGGCCAAATTTTGATTAGAGACAGAATATATAATAATTAGGGTTATTGTGTAAAACACAGATATAAATTTACTTATAAGGCTTTTGTTAGCTTTATACATAATAGAAAAAGTACTTTAGACATATACATCACCTGTTTATAGCTGGAGACACTTGAATGATGCTATAAGTTTGATTTTTAATGATTCCACAAAGAGCCCTGTGTTAAAAACTTGGTTTTGATTGTGTCATCAATTAAGAAGAATGAAAAATATGAAAGGTAAGGAGTTTTGAAAGATTCTTAGGTATTTGTAATATTCCTATGAAGAGATGTGTTGAGTGTTAGTTCACTCCACTTTGTTTCTATTGCTTTCTTTTACTGTGTACTCACTAGTATTATGCCAAAATGCACAGCAGAATTGTAAAGCAAACAGCCTGCACCATTAGGACAAGGATCTTAAAACTTGAACCAAAATAAATAGCCTTTTCTTAGTTATCTCAAGTGTCCTGTAATAGTTATCATTGCAATTGCAAATAATTACACAGATTTAATGATAAATTCAAACATAGGGACTTAACTGAAAAAATCAAAGATGCCTATCAAATGGAGAGTGGATAAGAAGATAAGTAAATAAAGGCTTAAAAGTACAGCATGATTACTGCTCTTGTGCTGCTACAACATAATATATATATATATATATATATATATATATATATATATATATCAGTTCCAGAGTAATAGAAATCCAATATTAAGATATAAGCATCTGTGATACTTGGTAAGTGCATTTTCTCTGCTGGAAGCATGGTACTTCAAAAGTTGTATACTGTGTACAATATAGAAGTTGTTCCTTAAATGAAAGAACAGTACAAAGAAGTTGAACCTACTGTCCAGAGTGCTTTGTATTGTAGTCATTATGTATTCATGAAATCTCTGTCTTAATAACTCAAACTAAAACCTTCTAACCACTGTCTACTCACTTCTCAAATCTGTCTAATCTAGTATTAATTTTAGGTAAGAATTCCAGGAGAGTTAACACAATTCAAATAATAACAAGATTATGTATACATTTAATTCACAATCAACACGTTCTATATAAATACAAAAAATGGATAGATCTTAAGAGGATAATATAATGTTGAACTTCAGTGTATCACAATTCCTGTTATATACACTAAACTCCATATATTGGCCGTGGATCTCGCTCCCCCTGTGTCCTGTCCCCATGGAGAGCACTCCTGGTGCTCTGATACACACCCACTCACCCCCACCAAAAGCCTCCCCTCCACCTACCCTGTGGTTCAACACTGGGACAGAGGGTGGAGCCAACAATTCTGTCACCTTCAGGAAATTTCCTGGACCTGTTCTGAGCACACTAGACCTGCTTATCCACATGGGACCACCTGGAATCTCCACCTGCCTGGTCTCTTGCCCCCATGCCCTGTCCTCTACTGAAGTTTCAGGCCCCTCCCAGAGATAACCCTATCCCCTCGGGGCCATCCTGAGCCTCTATGGGCTAGATCCTTGACACCCATCACCTGGCCTCTGCTAAAGAACCCTCAGCTGGAGAGTGCAAGGCCCAGGCTATATCCACCTATCAGCATACAGAACATCTTGCATCCCCAGCCTTCATGATCTTTGACCCTGATCACCTCTCATCAGCTGGAGCCTGATCTTTGACCCCCATCACCTGGCCCCTGAATGAGGAGAGACCTCCTAGAGACCTTGGACCAGAGTTACAAACATCGAACCTCTGACTCACCTAAGCCCAACTGAGGAGCATGAGAGAGAGAGAGGGGGGAGGACCTCAGCTGCACCTACTGGAAGAAGTAATGGGAAGACCGCAATACAATAAAACACCTGACAACAGAAAGACAAGCATAACACCACCAGAATCTAGGGAATCTACACCAACTAGAGCTAAACACCCCAAAGCAAATGGAGCAGAAGAGAATGACTTAAAAATTATCGTCATAAAAACAATAGAGGCCCTCGAAGTGAGAAAATCCCTTAAAGAAATGACAGAAAAAACAAAAAATTTGAAGAAATGAACAAATTTCTTAACGAAAATACAGAAAGCCAAGAAAATAAAACAAACAGGTGAAGGAAATGGTTCAAGAATTTAAAACTGAAAGAGAGAAAATAAAGAAAACACAAACTAAAGGAATGCTGGAAAAAGAAAAATTGGGCAAATGATCGGGAACTACAGACACAACCATAACCAACAGAGAACAAGAGAAGGAAGAGATAATCTCAGGTACTGAAGGTAAATTAGAAGCAATAGATTCATTGACCAAAGAACATCGTAAATCCAACAAATACTTAACACAAAACATCCAGGAAATGTGGGACACCATGAAAAGGCCAAACCTAAGTATAAAAGCATAGAGGAAGGCAGAGGATATCAGCTAAAAAGTACAGAAAACATATTCAAAAAAATCATAGAGGAAAACTTTCCCAATCTGAAGAAGGACATGCCCATGAAAGTACAAGAAGCATACCGAACCCCAAATAGGCTGGACCAAAGAAAAAAGACCCCTTGACACAAATTAATCAAAACACCTAGCATACAGAATAAAGAAATAATATTAAGAGCAGTGAAGGAAAAAAGACAGGTAACATATAAAGGCAGACCTGTCAAAATTACACCTAGCTTCTCCATGGAAACCCTCAAGGCCAGAAGGTCCTGGATAGATGATCTACTAGTACTAAGTGCACAAAGGTGCCAGCCAAGGCTACTATAAAAGCAAAACTCTCAATCACTATAGACAGAGCAAACAAGATATTTAATGACAAAACCAGTTTTTCACAATATGTATCTACAAATCCAGCTGTACAGAATGTTCAGAAAGGAAAACTCCAACCCAACGAAGTTAACTACGCTCACAAAGACATAGGCAATAGATAATCCCACTTCATCAGAACCCAAGGGTAGAGCAGGATGAATATATCCATAATACCAGTGCCAAAAACAAATCTAAAACAAGTATTTAAAATCAATGGTCCTTACTCTCCCTCAACATTAATTGTCTTAACTTGCCTATAAAAAAGACTCAAGCCAACAGAATGGATACAAAGTGCCAAAAACAAATCTAAAACAAGTATTTAAAATCAATGGTCCTTACTCTCCCTCAACATTAATTGTCTTAACTTGCCTATAAAAAAGACTCAAGCCAACAGAATGGATACAAAGATAGAATCCATCTTGTGCTGCATACAAGAAATACATCTAAGATTCAAATATAGACATTACCTCAAGTTAAAGGGCTGGGAGTCAAGAAGAGAGCAGGTGTGGCTGTACTAATATCTAACAAGTTAGACTTCAAACCAACATTAATCAAAAGAGATAAAGACAGTCATTTTGTATTCATCGCAGGAGAAATCTATCAACACAAAGTATCAATTCTGAACATCTATGCCCCAAATATAAAGGCATCCACATTTGTAAAAGAAACACTACGAAAACTCAAACCTCACATAAAACCTCACACACTTATAGTGGGAGACTTCAACACACCACTCTCACCACTAGACAGGACCACCATCAGAAACTTAACAAAAAAAACAACTAATATAAGTTATGTTGCAATTGTGTTTAACAGTCATCTATTGAACATTCCATCCAAACACAAAAAAAAAAAAAAAAAAAAACTGTACCTTCTTCTCCACATGGAGCCTTCCCTAAAATCAACCACATACTAGATGACATAACAAACATTAACAGATCCAAAAATTTGGAATACGCCCGTGTATCTCATCAGATGACCATGTTTTAAAATTGGAATTCAACACCACCACCAATTGCAGACCCTAAAACTCATGGAAACTGAAGAATGTACAATTGCACCATACCTGGGTCAAAGAAGAAATGATGAAAGAAATTAAGGACTTCCTAAAATTCATCAGAATGAGGGTAAACATATCTGAACTTATGGAACACCTTGAAAGTAGTGTTACGATGGAAGTTCATTGCAGTAAATGAGCATATAAAGAAAATGGAGCATTATCACATTAGAGAATTAACAGCACAACTGAAAGCCTTAGAACAAAAAGAAGCAAACTCACCCCAGAGGAGTAGATGCCGGCTCCACTGTCAGAGTTTTCTTAGACTGTCCAGGCCTTTTAACTGAGATCCATGTTCAGGGGGTCTGAGTCAGTCCAATGCTGGTTTCCCAGCTAAGAGTTTGGGGGTCCATTATCTCCCCCTTGTTCAGGTCACTTTTATGGCTCCATCCCCTTCAGGCCACACAGCTTGTCTTCTAGGCTCAGAACTGCTTTAGTCCAAACCTGCTGCTGTTTTAGGCAGTTATTCCATGGCACTATCATTTCCAAAATTCTGGGGTCTTCTATTGCAACTGGGCTGCACTTTCTCAAATAACCACTCCTGGCCTCAACTCAGAGAATCCAGCCCTGTCACACAGTGACAATCCTTAGCTCCTCTCCATAATCCATTCATGCCTTCAAAAGCAGTATCACCTGGTTTTTACCCTACCAACTTCAACTGCCAGCAGGAAGTACAACCAAAGCTGCCTCTTGGAACACAGCTTCTGTGTGCTTACCCTGAGGAAACACATTCCAGTAGAGTTTTCCTAGGTGATAGTAATCTGTTCCTAATCACAATCATTCTCCAGCTGCAGCTGACCAGCACCAATTGTCTCAGCAAAGCAATTGTTTTACTTCAGTGGTTCTGTTTCTTTTTGTAACCATAGTTGATTTATCAGCTCAAGCTGAACAGATACCAGATTCTTAACACATTGTATCATGAATATATCCCAGTAGAATGTCTACTTGTTTCTGAAACTTCCCAAGTCAGGCCTCCATTTTCTGCACTGCTTTAGAATTATCATCATAGGTCATTTGCCTCTCAATACACTATGGTTTTTCCAACTCAAAGTTCCAAAGTCCTTCCACAATCCCCCCAAAAGCAACATGGTCAGGTCTGTCACAGCAATATTCCACTATCATGGTACCAATTTCTGTCTCAGCCAGCAGGGTTTATTATTTTATTCCTAAGACAAAATAACATGAGAAAATGCAACTTGGTAGGGTACGCTTATTTTACTTACTCTTCTGTATCACAATTCATCATCATTGAAGGAAGTCAGGACAGGAAATCATACAGGACAGGAACCTGGATGCAGGAGCTGATGAAGAGGTCATGGGCAGGGAACTGCTTAGTGACTTGCTCCTTCATGGCTTACTCAACCTGATGTGATATAAAACCAGGACCACCAGCACAGGGATGATCTCACCCACAGTGTGCTGGGCCCTCCACAATCAATTACTAATTAAGAAAATGCCTTGCAGGAGACTAAAATACAATACACACCTCTCCTAAAGAGACACTAACTGGAAAATTACCAGCTTCCCATCTTTTCTAAACATGGAAATGAATTTCAATTGGAAAGATTTTCGTTTTAAAGTTTTAATGACTAGTGTAAATGTTTTAAAACATCAACAAAAGTCCTATAAAATGTAGGTGTCCCTCTGTCACCACAGAGTGATTCTAGGACCCTATGGATCCCTCAGTTTGAATATACAATAGCACAGTACATCTTTGCATATACTTTAAATCATTCTGCCTTATTTACAATATCTAAAACCTGATACAAACACTAGGTAGATAACTGTTATAACATATTGTTTTTAATCTCATTTTGTTTTAGGGCTTTTGCTTTTTTACCTTTTTAGGTTTTCTTTTCTTTTCATGGTATTAAGGTTTGACCCTAAGTACTTGTACATACTAAACATTCCTCTTCTGCTGACCTATGCCCCAAGTCCTGTTCTTACTTTTTGTCAACAAGCAGCATCACAATGTTGTCTAGGCTACCTTTGAACTCATTGTGCACCCCAGATAGGAAATCCCCCTGCCATAGCCTGCCATGTAGTTGAGTTTTAAGTTTGCCTTACCATACACAGCTAAAGTTTGTTGAGTCAAATGTGAAATCTAAGAATACAATGGGCCGGCTATACAATTGTGAGTTATGTAAGAAAATTCTAACTGCCATTTTTTGAACCCTAGGCTAACCCAACTCTTGCCCCTTCTACTTCATTTAATTTCTACTCATAATCCAAAGCTTAGTAAAGAGGTTACCTCATTAATGATCTCCTCTTAGAACCACACTGAACTACATACATTTCTAAGACCTCCAGTTGACCTTCACCTCCCTTTTTGACTTTGTTTACCTCTACTGAAGTAC
>NW_026126382.1:0-72045 GCF_943737965.1 Phodopus roborovskii | reverse complement strand
TTTGGAGCCTGTCCTGGTCCTCTCTCTGGGACTAAGTTGACCTCAACTGAGAGAGATTCGATACACCTGCCTCTACCTCCCAAGTGCTGAGATTAAAGGCATGCACCACCAATGTCCAGCTATAGTAACATTTTTTGAAATCTTTGTCCTTGCTAAATTATTTTGGAAGTTTCAGCCATTGAGCGTCTATGTTTTTAGAGAATTACATGGATAGTTCCCATGTGCCTTATGCCCAGGAAGTTAGTCAGACATAGATATCTTCGGTCTTCAAACACTGCAAAGACCTGGCATTTAAATGTTTTAGTATTATACTCCAATGATATGAGACACTCATTGCTCCTGACAGCATCAACCTATTCCTGAGAGTATGTTGGGTATAGATGACACTCTGTTCTGGAGTTCCATTCTCTCTGCTAAAGGCCTCTTGGGCAAAGAATTGCTCTCCATTTCAAACAGCTGACTTTGGGCATGCTGTCTTACTGTGTTTTCAGGAGATAAACTAAAGACCACTGAACCTTGCCAAGTCAGGGTAAGAGATTTTGATTGCCCCTCACTACTGTGAGACTTTTGCGATTGTCCAGACTGTCTGTCTTTCCTTGCACCTGTTAGAAGTCACTGGCTTTTATTTCCTGCCTACCCTAATATTGTTATCTTCCTTCTCAGGTCTTTGATCAGGTTGAAGGTTAGACTGTCACAATTATTGTCCCCTCTTCCCTAGATAGAAATATTAGATACAAGACTTAACTTCTAGCCAGACAGCTTTCTTCATAGTAATTTGTTATGCCTTTACCCTAGGACTGGACATGTAATTCTTGCCTATTGCTCTCATGTTGTTTAACTGGCAGTAAGTCTTGATATTTGCTATCATTGTATGTAGCTCTTTTGTATCAAGCCTAAATCTTCTTTAGACTAAAAGGGGAATTTTAGTTATTATATCTGACACATTCTCACCCATAACATTGACCACGTCCCTTGGGTGTCATTACAGATGCAGATATGATCAAAAGGATTGGAATTTGGGCTCGAAGCCCATTCAAGTCTCAGAGAGCTTCAGGATTGCAGGTTTGCATAGTTGGGGCTGGAGTGATGCAATAATCACTTGTTTCCTGTATAAATTATTTTCTACTGATGAATTCCATGTCATTTTACTGGTCGCATCCTGATTTCTCATGCCTATACTATCCATGTCTCTATTATTTCAGTGATTAGAATAGTCATCAATGACCGTGATTTCTCAAACCTTCTCTCAACTTAAAGGGAAAACTGATGTTTTCATGTTTTGCATGTTTCAGGGTCACCAATTGGTTGATATTCTTAGAATCATAGTTTGTCTTGTTCTATAGCCCCCACCTTGCAAGGGTCCATATCAATCCTACAATATGGCATCCTGGCTTGAGATCTGGTCGTCTCCAAAGATGTAGAGACATCTTCCTTGAGGAACATGCCCTGTGGCTAGGCTTTTGATAGATATTATTTTTCCCTTAAAACTTTTTTTTTTGTTTTTTGTTTTTTTCTATTTTGTGAAGCATTTAGATGACAAAATTCTAAACTCATAACTGATTATTCCCATGTGTGCCTTCACCAGTGTCTTCTGAGGACAACATCCACCAAAACCATTGAACACAGTCCCCATTGATACAAAATTCCAGTATATTTCCTTATTAACAATCACAAACAAAGGCCTTTAGTGAAACAGCAACCCCTTGAGTATAGCTCTTCATGTTGCCCACATGTCTTTTGGGCCTGTACATGTCTACACAGGGAGAATTGTTCCAGAATGCAGAAATCCCATGCATTTGGAACATGCAGGAGGAAAACAAGAGCTGTGCCTTGTGTGCTACTAGTGCTCAACAGCTTAGCAAGTAAGCATCCTAAGTCTTCCTATACATATACATACCACTTCTATACATACCACTGGCATCTTTGTGTTCCTGCTTTTGAGATGGATTTCACTCCTTTCTTGCAATGCCCTATTCATTTTCTTATAAGTTTTGAGTCTAGCAAAAGACCACCATTGGATACCTAAGGATATGTCTAGCAAGTTATGGTAAAATAATTAATCTGTCTTTTACTCCATATCTCAGCAATGGTTCTGTCTTCAGAGATAAGCATAACAGTTATACTTTATACTCTTCTTTGTTATTTGCAAAAGGTATAGAAAGTAAATAATCCCAAAGCATGGGGGCAAAAGCAGAGTTTACTCCAGCCATGTTAAAACTCAATAACTGTAATTTGTTTTTTTTTCCAATTCTCAGTCCTAAAAATATTCTTAACTATTTTTGAACAACTTCTAGTAAAGCCAAATAGAATTTCCTTAAATATAGTATATTCATTACCCATTTCAAATTATCTGTATGATACACACAGGTGCTAGGAATGCTCTGTTGGTAGAGTGCTTGCCTAGCACATCAGAAGCCTTGAGTCTCAATTCTAGCACTTCCTAAAACAGATACAGTGATGCACAACTGCAGTAGAAGGCATGGTGGAGATGGAGGCAGATGGATCAAAGTCATCATCTTTAACATGTTGAGTCCAACCTACACTATATACGAGACCACCACTAAAAATATTTCAGAGTGTGTATAGTAAAATAAAACTCTAGAAAATCATGAGAACATCACAGAGTAATTTGGGAAACACCTACAGAATATCTCAAATGCCAATGGTTAATCTCTCCCCAATATTTATAACACTCTTGACTTCTGTTTTCTTATCTCGTGAGACAGTAAGGTACTGTCTCATAGTGACCCTAAATATTCTTTTTACTGCTACACATTACATCCTGAAGATATAGGCTATTTTTGTTTTTGTTTTGTTTTTCCCAGCTTTCATATGTACTCCAAGGCTACTTCCACATTTTCAGATTACTGCATTTGCTTCCAACTTCTTTTATCTTCTTTGTTTGGTCTCTACTTCAGGAAAATATAAACCATTGGGAATACAGCAATCACACTAGCCCATTGCTTAATATCTCCCTATAGTTCAGACACCAATGTCCTTGACAGACAGATTATACAGGCTTGAGCTTGAGAGGTAGCATGGTCCTTTAAGAGGTAGACCTGTAAGGTTCTGAGAGAGCTGCCTCTCTCATTCATTTCTGCTTCTTGGCCAGAAGACATAAGTATAGCTTCAGCCCATAGCCCTAAATAAATCTGATATCTGAACCTCCTTGAGAGACTGTAAACTGAAAACAATTCTCTTGGTTGCATAGGTAGATTATGTCTGATATTTTGTTATAGAAAACAAAGCTCTTGCACAGCTTGCATTTTGTTGGTATCTTTTATTGCTGTTATTACAGACTTGAAAAATAGTGGTCTCCATTTCACTGGCTCTTCACTGTTCCTCTTCCTCCATCCTTTCCTCGCTCAGTTGGAATATATCTCACTAAACTTTCTGATTCTTACATGAGATAGTGGTACCCTTGAGGGAGTGTTTCCTTATTTCACCTCAACTATTCCAGTTCTCATTCAGATTTTAATTTTGTGTTGCTGCTCCTCAAGGATTTCCTCACTCATCATCCAAGTCTGAAGGTGATCCTTTTTTTTTAAACACAGTGTCCACTCTGCTGGTCTACTACTGTACTGAGCCTTATTCTTATTTCCCTATCTGTGCATATTCTCTTCAATGATTTCTCCATAACAAAGAGGCTATTGTGAGGAACTGGGTATTGCAGCTCCATCATACAGAGCTTTACCCAGCAGAGAATAGGCTCAGTTCCACGTCTCTCATTTTAAGAAAATAAAAACAAATAAGCTGGTTGTCTGGCAAGAAAATGTTCCTTGGCCTCCTAAAATAATATCCTAGCAGGCAGCCCAGAGACTGAAAACAGTAAATATTTGTTGAAGATATAAATGGGGACAATTTTTTAGGTCACAGATGTGGATAACATTCTAGAACAATAAACAGTGGCCTAATGGAATTGGTAAAGGAAAATAAAGTTCTCATTTTCTCACCACCATGATTTTAATGCAGAAGTGGTGGTTACATAGTCAGTGAACACCTTATAATAATCATTTCCTTTATGTCAGCTTGTACTAGCAACCCACATTGTTACACGCTACAGTGTGTTATCAAAAGTTGTTCATCAACTAGTTTCAGTCTATCCTATAATAAGGGGACAATCTCAGTGAAACGCTGTAGAGAGAGGAATGGCGTGGTGCTGCTTTTGTGCCAGGATGAAGCAAATGAAACCCATTCACCTTTAAACTTTCACAGATACTTCTTATCTTCACTGCAAATGAAAGGAGTTTGAATGCTTTTCAGTTTATGACCCAGAACTTCCCACTCCCTATTTCATACTCCTTACTTGGTAGAGTTGCAGATGCGCCTCTCTCTTGCTCTATGGTGCTGACAAACGCTTTTAATTTTCTCAATGTTTTTAAGTGTGAATGTGTTATTTGCGAGGACGTGAAAGTGAACTGAGGCCAAGTGGCAGAGATTGAGTTGACACTAAAATCTATGTAGTACATACATGCATTGTGAGTTTTTTCATCTCTGGCAGGCTGTAAAGTATCTACCTTGTTGAATGTGATATTTGTAATATGCAAAGTTCTTACATAGCTTTGCATTCATGTTCTCTACTGTGCCCTATAAAAATTAGGTTTTTTTTTTCTAAAATACAAACTAGAGTTCTGTGAGCATTACTCAGCCTCAGAGTATGGTCTGTATACATAAAAAATAATTAACTGTTTAATTTTTGTGTATGCTACTTGGAATACTTTCTTATTTTCTTCAATATCCTTGTAATGTTTCAAATATTGCTCTCTTTTACTATTCTTAATGGAATTAACAGGCATAGCAATATATCTCTTTAAAATGTTAACATAAAACTTAATGCTATGTATTGGGCATTGGTTATGCATCATATATTTTTACTTTACCTATACATAGAAAAAGCCTTATGCCGTGATATTTGATTTCAGCTGGATGGCTGGACTATTATCATTATTATTGGCCATTTGACCTCCCATGAAAAAGGGAGAAATGTTCTTATTTCTGTTAACTAGGTCTCAAAAAATGTCCTTCTTAAATAAGTTGGGGCTGATAAAAATTACGAGACAGCAGTGTCCTTTAGGAAAGAGATCTTGCCTTTAGGTTTCTGTAATCTACAACTGATTTAATAAGATTTATTCCTTTTGTGATTTATGAAACACTCTTTGTAGTTGAGAAATAATTCAGCATTATTCTGGACAGGGGATGAAAAATGGCCCTTTCAGCCCTTAAAAGGAGCTCATGTCACTTTTCTTTAGGCAGAGGAATAAGCCTGCTAATCTTAGACACTTCCTCTCTTACATACGGTCCTGGTCAAGTCTAGTTGCTTGGGATGAAAATGTGATTTGTATGCCTTCATTATAGCAAAGAATTGAGCACAGCTGAGAAGTTATGTATTTTTCTCAGGTAAATGGCAAGCATTTTAACTCCAGGCCGGGCTGTAGTGCTTGCTAGGAGCACTTTGTTCTCGGAAGAAAAACCCAAAATGCATAAGTTGCAGCGGACACTTTCTTAACATGCCCTAGTGAAATAATTTTGATGGGTGGTTATGAACTTGCACATAATGTTTACTTCTGAAATGCCATAATTGCTTTTGGAACTATTTGATGCATTTTGAATTGTATCTGTTTTTATTGGAACTATGGAATTATATTGCCAGTTTATGATGTGTGGCATCTTTTTATGCATGGAGGTTCTGGATTTTATTTGTTATCCATCATGAGGAAATCAGATAAGTAAATATTACAACTATAGCTGAAATTCTCCTTTTTTACATGAATAAATGAAAACCATTTTGAATCTTAGGGCAGAAACACTCTATCCATAGACTGACAAAATTGCATATTTGTTTGGTTTCCTAACACTGGCGTCTGGCTTCTGTACTGTGAGTGAACTCAAATGTCTGTCTGCTGCCTGACAGAGCCTCTGAGAAGAGAGGCTCTCTCCTGAGTGAAGAAGAAGTCAACTGAATGGATAAAGAAAGGAATAGCCTTATTCCATATAGGTACAGTTGACTGGGCTAAAACCACATAGACTTTCCATCCACCAAACCAAAGGTTGTCTGCACACAACTACTTCAAAATACTTTGCTTTCCCAAACTCTTCCACATAAGTATTTATTAAGGCACAAAGTATTGTGTAAGACCTTTTATAGTGATAGGCAATTTGAGGTATCATTTTGAAAATTAGTGATACTTTTATGATAAATCTGTCTTCAAGGAAACATAATGTGAGGTCCATGAGGACTTTTTTCCTTTTTTATTAATTTGTATTTACATTAAAACAATCTTATTTTTTTATATCAGTCTCAGTTTCCCTCTCCCTCCTACTCTCTCATTCCCCCTCTCAACCACTCCCCCTCCCGCCATCTACTCCTCAGAGAGGGTGAGGCCTCCATTAGGGGATTGTCAACCTCTGTCACATCATATGGGGGCAGGACATAGGCACATCCTTGTGTATTTAGCCTGAGAAATGTTTTCTTATGTAGCTTGTCATGTGCCTTGAACTGCCCAATGGCTACAGTAGCATCTCTCCTAGCTAACACCTAGCTGTCAACTTGACATAATCAAGGGTTATTTGAGAAATTCTCAACTCAGCTGGCAAATTTCCTAGATGGTGTTGGCCTTTTTAGACATGTTTGTGGAGTATTTTTCACATTGCTAATGTAATATAGAGGGCCCCACCCTGCCATTGGAAAGCATTATTTCTAAGCAGGAGTCTTGAACGGGTATAAGAAAGGTAGTCAAGCGCAAACTAGGGAACAAGGGGCGTTAAACTGTATTACTTCATGGTTCCAGCCTCTCCTGCTGTAAATTGCTGCCCTGACACCCTAAATGAGGGATGAGGACAGGGAAGTACAAGACAAAAAAATCTATTTACTCCCTAATTTTCTGTTGGTCTTAGTGTTTGTCACAGTAACTCAGCCTGCTACTAGCTAATCTTGCAGTTATTATTGTTGGTCAGATGAGAAATGAATGAAGTGCTTGCATGTCTATAAATGTGTTGAGAGAGAAAGGAACAAAGTTTGCCGGGAGAATGTTCCAAAAATTCTCACATTTTATTGAATTTATAATTATCTTGGGGTTTGTTTGATAAAATGTCACTGCTACCCAGCTAAGGCTTCTTGGGTGGTACACATGGGTGTACTTCTTACTATATCCCAGGTGATATCAACAACTGACCACTGTGGGGTATGGAAGGCTAGACCATGCTATAACCCAGTGGGTAGGACCCGTTGAGTTGATCAGTAAATTAACAGGATGGAAACTATGCTCCATCTTCTGCTGCAATTCCAACATCTAGTATGTTTCTGTGTATTGATGATGTTATTGAACAATGACTGGAGTGAAATGGATTATTAATCTATTTTGGGGGGAGTATAACTTCATTCACTTAATTAAAATAATTATTTGATTAAATAACATCATTGTTTCCTTTTCAAAATACTTCCTTTTATTTTTAGTTATTCTGTTTGTATATGCATCTGTTTGGGTATGCTAATGGGCTTGCAGAGGTCTGAGGATGGTTCTAGGACAGGAGTCAGAGGGTTGCCCAGCATGTGTTCTGGCAAAAAGAACTCAAGTCCTCTGCAAACCACTGAGTTGTTTCTCCATTCCTGAGTCTTTTAAAGGAAAGAACAAATAGTTACTACTAACTACAGATCAAATCAAGTAATCTAATAATCAAACACAGTTCTGGAATAATTACTTAGAAGATAGTTTGCAAATGTTTTCAAAAGTATCAAACTATTTTCAAGAACCTGAATGCGATCTAAGGTCAACTGGCAACTTTCTACACTCCAGGGGTTTATGGAAAATCCTACAGAAGAACTCAAAATACCTCTACTATTAAAATGCCCTAGTTTCCTTGAAAATAGGCATTTCAAGTCCAGAGATGCATAAGCACTGACAATGTGACCTTCGTTGAAACATTAAAATATGTAGCATAGAAGATTTTAGAATTGGAAGGACATTTGTATTTTAAATCAAGTAATTATATTCATGTACGAGAATCTTATAATAAAGATAACATAGATATTTCACAAAGCATCAAAATAGGAGGAGGCATAGCAAAGATGGGTTCCATGGGGTAGCACAATCTGAGTAAGTCCAGGATTGCTCTGTGTTTGTCTTGTATAGCTAGAGCATACTACCTTCTAAAAGTTAAATTTTTTCCTTTTCTCTTCTTTGTTTACAACTCCTTATACAACAAAAGATGTAATGGGAGAGATAAAGAAAAGACTGTCCACAAGAAGTGTAAATGTTGGGCTAAAATAAGACAAAACAGGATGTCTTGTCTGCAAGATCTACCAAGCATCTTCTGTTTGTTTCACAGATGTCGTTCATTTTCCTATTTACATTTTCATACTCCTGCTCCTAAAGTTCAATTCCGTGATACAAATGTCCAGCAGAATAACAACACTGTGAATGAGTGAGTACATGGTGTCAGATATGTATTTTTTTTCCATTCCCTGGAGAAATAGGAATTTCTTATCCATCATTCTCAGAGTCACAGACAATGAATGAGACCCCTGCCTCCATTCTGCAGACTGGAGACCAGAAGCCTTTGCCTTGCCCACCTGAGATTTTACTTCTTGTTTCACAATATAATATTCTCAGCCTTTTCACTGCCTCCTTTGTTAAATATTTCAATATAAATCACATCAGATTAGGATAACTATGAACATGTGTGTGTGTGTGTGTGTGTGTGTGTGTGTGTGTGAGAGAGAGAGAGAGAGAGAGAGAGAGAGAGAGAGAGAGGTTGAGAGAAAGAGAGAGAACATGTGTGCCTGTGTGCATGTGTGCACATGCTGAGTGAAATATGGCTTGGAAGCCACAGAAGGCACATTAAGAAAAGAAATACAGTAAATGAGTAAAATATATTCTCATTCACAATTTCTAGAGGCCCTTTGGTTGTTAATTGAAACTTTTGTCTACTTTATTGAACAATAAAAAGTGGCAGCAACTACCCCCAGGTGTCCCTTCAGTATAAAAGGAGGATAAAGGGTTCCTCGCAAAGGTGACAGAAATTAATGCGGTGAGCCCCAGCTATCAAACATTCTGATGGGTGAATTGCTTGATATTTCTATAATACTGTCTTATGATTGGAAATGTTATCGGCTTCTATTGAATCAATAGAAAATGTTAAAGCTCCAAAGAGCCCCAATTACTAACTAAAGCTAGAAGGTTAACATCTGGGAGCTGAAGAGATAGAAACAATCTCTATTGTCATACCTCCCTGACAAGTAAATGTCAGAAACATAACGCTTCGCCTGGTCTCAAAGCACGGAGCACGCGTGAAAGAGTGATTGTGAAGCTGCCTCAAGTCAAATCGCCTGTCATTTCAGCTTTGACACAGAATTACTTTTGTTTTATGCATCTATTAACCTTGAACTATCAGCATTTGTTTTAATGTTCCAGGCTGAAGGGACATAAATGTTCTTCTCTCACGCAGAAGTCATCTGTGAGACAAGACAGCATGCTACTAAAATCGGGGCTGTGTTTAGGAAGGCACAGTGTGCTGTACTGTGGTACCGATGCCACGTGGTAACACCTTCCTTTAAAGTCTGCGGGGACACATGGACTCTGCTGAGTATCCACTGCTTTCTTCTTTTCCTAATATCCTACAAGCCTCTCATACCACAGCATGCTCACATGGCTATCACATAACATATTCATAAAAGCTAGCTGGCATGGGAATAAGAGGAGAAAAAGAAGATAAAAGTTGTTTCTTACTCCAGAAAAACAGAGAGTTTAAAAAAAATGAATTTGATGTGTTTCAATGTTTTATCATTTTTCTTTCTTTTTTCAATTATTTTTAGGCCTTGCACATAAACAAACCATATCTTCCCAATAACCTGTCTGCTGTTTATTAAAGAGTGTATGCTTTGAGCACCTCTTCCTATCAAGGAGATAAGGAATCTGAAACAAAGAATTGGGACCTTGTGATTGGCTTACTGTTTCTATCTACAATCTCTTTATGAAGAATGTCTATATGATTTTGGACTTCCCATTTTCCCTTAGAAATGACTAGTCTTCTAAGGTAACATCTCAGTAGAGAGTTTCATCTGAACTAGGGATTAGGAAGAAACCTTGAAAGCATTTAGAGACAACACGTGGATCCTCTAATTGTTACTTCCCCTGGATCTCTCATTAAATGCCAATTGACTGGTTGTGCTGATTCTTAAGTCCACTAGTGGACCTAGGTAAAGATGTGGAGATGTTAAGAAATGGTACCTAATGGGCTGCATTCCTGTCTGGGGGGTTGTTATGTCAAACAGAAGGAGAAGCTGTATTCTATTATAGGATTCCTCTATGATGAGTTGACATTTGCCCCATTGCCTGGTTCCAAAAAAAAAACCCATAACCATCTAATCATAACAGTGGCAGAAACATCTAAATATCTAAAACAGTGCAAAATAAACATTTTATCTTTATAAGTTGATTATCCTGATTTTTTTTATAGCAACATAAGCCTAATGGACTGGATTGATACAGTTAAAAGGGGGGAAATGGTAGTTGATGCCACAGCCTATCATGAATAAATGTAGATCTTCCATGCTAAAAGTTGGAGAATGAGGAAATCCTTATGGCCTTTCTTGTAACCCTGTTGCTCATTTTCAAACAGGTCTATGCTGGCATTCTCCTATAATCATTTACATTTATCAGAATAAATTACCTATTATCAATGTGTTTTAATAAACTGTCATTGTCAATTACTGATACTTTGTATTATCAGACACAGTGTCTTTATAGTAAAGACAGCAGTTCTGTGTATAGAAAAGTGAGTGACAATGATTTTAAAAGACAGCATCATTGAGCCAAGCTATGTGCATACACTAATAAGCTTCCCTTCATTGGAAATATTTCATTATTGTTCAGGTATATATTTTAGTGTGCATTGTCATAAACTTAGGACTTATATGCATATGCCTTCTTTTGTTCTAAGAACACCAGCTATTGCAAAGTGTTTTAGATTAGTTCAATTCTGAAGGCAAGGTAGCTGACATTCACCTCTATCAAACCACAGCAGCATAAAAATCAAATTGTAGTAAGTGATATTATTTTTCTGTGAGTGACTATAAAAGTACTGTCCATCAGTCTGGAAAAGTACTGCCTATGTGCAATAATGCATGTGGCCCATAGCTAAGTAATTGCTGTGGCAGATATTTTGTAAAATTTTCTTTGAAGTTAGTAAAAGTTGACATGGGAAAAAACTAGGGGCAAAAATCTGATCCTGAATGTAATTCTTGTTTAAGCCAGGGGATATTCAGGAAGATGGATTCTGCATGAGGGAAAAGTGATGGGAGTATGGCATCATCACATAAGGAGATGCTAGCTCACAGTGATGGGGTTAGACATAGAGAGAGTGTGATACATCACTAAGCTCTAATTCACATTTATGCCAGAAATCCCATGCACCAAATTGCTTATTTTCTCTGATACATTCTTGTGCCTTAGGATCAAAAAACATCTCATGTGCAAGTTTATAAAAACTCCAAATTTCCTAGTTTGAAAAAAAGTTATTTCCACAGGGTCACACTAAAATAAAGCAAAACTCTCTTTCTCCTTTTTTATTTTAATTCAAGTGGAGCAGAGACGATTGTGGGTAAATAGCTGCTAGGTGACAGTGAGATAAAATCTAGTAAGGCTTTTTTCCTGAGTTAGAAATATAAACAGCTATCTATGCAATGCATATATATTACATGAATCTACCTTATCAGTTAATAATGAATAAGAACATATATACATGCATATTATATACCAATATATAAATACATATAGGTGTGTGTGTGTGTGTGTGTGTGCGTGTGTGTGGGGGGGGTTGATAGATGATAGATGCGTGAATATATAGATGTAGAAGGATGGATGGATGGATGCATAGATAGATAGATAGATAGATAGATTATAGATGTAGGAATGATTCGTCTCTGAATCTTTTTATTGACATTAGCATGTGTTGAACATAATTTTGCCATTTTACAATGGAAAGAGAAGAAGAAAAAATTTTATAACTGATATTCAATTCCCCTAAACTTGATCTTCTGAATTAGGAGACACACAGGTGAATATGGACAGACACACACATGCACACACACACACACACACACACACACACACACACACACACACACACTTGCCTTTGCATATGCACACACAGAGTAAATTAATAAAATGAGGAATTAACATAAATGAAGTAATGAAACTCAGTTTTACCAATCACAACACTGTTTTTAGCCAGGAAGTAGTATCAATTTCTTCATCTGGTGTCTGGGTATGATATTGACTTATTAAGGATTTTCTGAATTAAGCTTAGCATGGGATCTTTAAAGAGTTCAGAGAAACACTGTTCATAATGTTAGACTTCATTCTTTGGAATCACCATAATGGACAGAAACAGCCTTATTGTCAACACATGCTGTGTACTGCTCTCATTGGTGTCTGACAGGGAACACACATGGTGAATGGCAAAATCTGAAAGAGAATCATTGTGAATGGGCTCTATGGGATCCTATATCATTGTAATCACTATTACTCATTGCTCTGTGTAACTGGAGGAACGGTGGTTTGGTTCAATGACATCAATGAATAACATTTGGGACCTACAATGGCAAATCCTTCTTGTACTTCCAGTACTTGGCTAGTAGAGACAAGAGGATTAGGTAGCAAAGCACAACTTTTGCTATGAGTTCAAGACCAGCCTAGATTACAAAAGACTCAGTCTCCTATGTTAAAAAGTAACAGTAGGAAAAGTGAGAGGAAGTTGAGGAGAAGAATAGAAGAAGACACCAATAAAATTAGAACCTGGAAACAAAATCATACATTACAAAATTAAAAAAAAAAAATTCAATGCATTGTCTATCCAACTAGCTACATAATCTAATGGCTAGAATTTTGTGTCTTCCATAATATTTTCAAACCTCCAAACATTAGGCCAGAGCATTGGTCTAGTCCAGTGATTTTCAACATATGATAATGACCCTTTTGGGATCATATATCAAATATCTGAATATTAGATATTTACATTAAAATTCACAACAGTAGCAAAATTATACTTACGAAGTAGCAACTAAATAATTGTATGATTGTGGCTCAACACAACATGAAGAACTGCATTAAATGGTCACACCATTAGGAAGATTGAGAACCATGTCTCTAGTCACTAGATTTAAAAAGTATAGAATCATCAAAACACAATGTGGGATATATGGCAGTTAAATATACAACTTGAAATCTGACCTGAGTTGTAACTTGTCCAAGTTATTACACTGCTTAAGGTCAATAAGCTGAGCATGTTTATTGATTGTAGTAATAAGTGGTTCATAGCTGTTTGACTAATCTATGAACTCCTTGAGAATAAGAGCCATGCATCAACTTCTCTTTCCATACAATTGAAGTTAATTGAACTATGCACATTGATTCAGCAGTGGCTATACTAACGCTTGTGAGAAATGATTAAAGGAAAGAATGTGATTACCTGATGTTGTTCTGTCCTTTCCTACACAATTTTTATGTGTCATCTTGTAGACATGGGCTAAACTGAGCAGAAAATATTAAAACTTGATTATAGGGATCAAACTTTTGTTAAATTGTGTCTCGCTTTTGGATAGTCCTCAAACAGTGAAAATGTTAGAGACAGACGGGAAAAATTATGCCATCTGAAATTCATTTTGCATTATTGTTGTCATATTTATTTCTATTTTCAATGAATGTAATTATTTTTAAATAGCTCAAACCATTTTTGTATGCATCACTGCTGAATCCCAGTAAAACAACTGGCATCATTCAAGGTCAGACTCAGACACAAATGAAGGATGAAGGGGAAAAAGCAACTGATTGCACAGCCATCACATTCACTTCTTACCAGCCTTTAAGAGTACCTGCTGGGTATGAGCATGGCTCTAAACTAATATATATATTACATATATATTATATATATAATAATATATATATATATAATTTGTTAATATGAGTCTACAATTTCAAACCACAATCTAGATGTATATAAAACGATCCTTGGAGTGTATAGAACAAATGAAATCTGTAGAGATCCCCTGACTATGGGAAAAAGCATGTAGTTTTATATATTGTAGGGATAACTCCATCTATATTCCAAACAAAAATGTGCTTAGTCTGAAAACAGGAATGATAATCTTATGATTGAAAGCAACCAAGTTTTATAGTAACTTTAAGGGCTATTAAGCAAGTTCCTATATGAATCCAGAGTGGATTATATAAGCATTTCAAATGTGCTGATGATAAAGGGATTCATAAAAGTTCTTATGCTGATTTTATGTTGATGGATGTTTAAATATATACCGTAATTATTAACCAGAGGCAAGTGAAACTAATGTATAAACATTATGATGTATGTGTAATTGAAAGTAAGTTTTCTTGGCAAAGTGGGTAGTACAGTGAAAAGAATTGAATGAGTGAATTAAAATAAAGATAATAACACTGATGCACTTATCTGCTGTCAGTACATTGAGGCAAGTTTCACATGTGCCAAGTAGCCTTGCTCCAATGGATTCATTCAAGTAGCTTTTGAAGTATTGCAGGTTCCTAGTGTGACAATGGATGTCACTTACCTTCATAATGAGATCCATAGTCTTTCTAATTGTGTGTTTTTTTTTACATTTGTTTTTCCCTTTCTATATCTTTTCCTTTACATTCCCTTCTAGTTTCCTTTTCCTGTTGCTTAGAATAACCCTGGTAAAGAGAGTTGTTGACTTTCACTTTGAACACTGTGCTAATGACTGAAAACATAGAGTGCTCCCTAACCTATGCAGTTTAATTTCCTCAAAATTTGAAATCTAGAGCTTAATCTGAACCTTATAACACAATCTTGGATGCAAAGACTATTGTTTATGATTACAAGGTAAATAAATAAAGACTCATGGGCAAGTTCGGTTCTCTTCTCCATTTTTTTTCACCATTGTCATGTAGAACTTTGTGTAAATATTTGCTTCCTTTCAGTAGTGGTCAGAAAACAATTTTAAATGTCCATAAACTAACAGGGAAATTCTACCTCCCTAAATTCTTAGATGTTGCTAACCGATTGGGGTTGGCTTGTTGGTTAGTGTATTGGATGGTTGGTTTATTGGTTGGCTGTTATGTGTCTTAATCACTGACTTGTCAGCTAATTTATTGGCAACACATTGGTTGATTTGTTAATTAGTTTATTAGCTGGATTGGTGGGTTATTGTTTGGTTGATTTCTTTGGTGGTTAGTTGAATAGTGGCTGGCTGGCTGGCTGTCTGTTTGCACATGTGGGTGGATACTTGCTTATATAGTTTGTTATTCAGTTGTTTGTTTGCTTGCTTGGTTAATCCTACAATAGATAGATATCAAGGAAATACAAAGAATTTGTTCTAATTCTTTAGGATGAATTTGGAAACAGAATCATATAGGACATGTACACAGTCATTCTTCACCTACCCATGTCACTGTATTTCTACTGTAGGAAAAATTGAAATCAAACTATGGAAACTCTAATAAATTTTAAATGTTCCAATTTAAAAAAGATCTAGGCAACTGAAAATTATGATGGTATATGAAATCATTCAACAAGAGTTTTAATTATCTTAAAGAAAGTGTAACTTTCTATAAGAGTTTTCAAAGGATGGCAAATCTATAACAACAGTTGCTAAACTGTGTTGCTTAATTTCAACAAGGAGCAGGCTCTTAGAGTTAGAAGAAGAGTTTTCTTTGTATTAAAATTTATGTCAATAAAAGAGTAATGAGTAGAGTCAATTTTGATTTTATCACTTGAACACTACCATTTTCAACATTTCAAGAGGTAATTTGCTGGCAAAGTGAACTTTGAGATGTGAGCAGTCTTGCATAGGCCCCTTTTGCTAAATTAAAAACAGAAGGATTTATGATGACTTAGACATCCACATTCATAATTTATGGAAAACACTCTATCAGCCATGTTTAAAATGTCAGGTTTTAATTTTTACCAGGAGAAAATTTTCTTCTACATTGTGCTACCTTAGTTCTGCCATTGATGGCAAGACTCAGAAGTCATCAAGGATTTAAATTGTGACTCTAGATCAATATTTTTTTTTCCTGATAAAACAATGGCTTCATCATCAATATGATAAAACAGAATAGAGACACATTTTTACACTTCACATGTTGAAGTCTAAAGAAGCAACCTAATAAAATAGTAAATAGAAAAATCTAACTTTAAAAATGAAATAATGTAAATGTAAAAATGTAATAATTTAAATGGGGTTGTTATAAATGATTAATGATCATAACCAATCTTTTTTAAAAATAAAAGGGGATTATCATGTGGAAATGAATATTTTGGAATGGATTTTCATTTATTGATACAAATTTAAGGTCAATTTTGTGATATGTATATTTTTCCTCTTATTTAGGTATTGTGTTTGTATAGATCATTTAAAAATGTAATGTATAATTGAGTACAGATTGTAGATAGTTATATATGATACTCAACGCTTATAGTTATGTTGGTTAGGTTTTATAGATTTACAGAGATGTATTTGAGGTAAATAGGCATTCTTCACACCTTTTAAAGACCTACAGAATATGGCATTTAATATGGTTTAGGGTTTTTCTTAACTGAGGCACAACTACTCCTGGCAACACCACCTGCATTAAAAAGGAAGATGAACGTTGAAGAAATGCATTATGGAGTTTACTTCCAATATGGCAGGACAAGTCTTTTGGGCAGGATACTGCTCTTGTCTGGACTATTTGACTTTATGTTGTATAAACTGGACATGCAGGACCCACAGAAATGTGAGTGCTGAAACAAGATGGATATTGCTGTAAGGTTCCTGCTTCATGGAACTTGGACTTCATTAATGTATAGATTTCACGGATATAATGAGCATTGCATATTATGCAGAAGTCAGATCACACCTAAAAATTGTGTCACAATAATTGTTTTTTTATTTTTGAGAAACCCTGGTATGGTGATGGATGAGGTCAGAGAAAGACCCTCATTGATGCAAAGGACTTGAAAAGTGTATCCATCAAAGAGATACCAAAGGACTAACTGTTCATGGACAGAAAACTAAGGATTATTACGATGAAAATCAGACTGAAATCAAAATCCTATTCCAAAAGCTGCCAATCAGACTTTTTCAGAAAAGCTACAGGGTTTTGGTTGAAATAAGAAAGAGAAGGGGAGGAGAGCAAAGCACATATGACTAGGAAGATTGAGTCAGGGTAGAAATAGAAGACAGAAGAGAGAGAGAGAGAGAGAGAGAGAGAGAGAGAGAGAGAGAGAATGTAGAGAGAGAATGTAGAGAGAGAGAGAGAGAGAGAACCTACATAAAAGATGGAGCCATTATTGGTTTGAAGAGAAAACTGAACCTAAAGAAAGGTCTAGAGACCTACAAGACTGAAACCAACTAACAATTTGAGCAACTGTGGAAAAACTACCATAAATGCCCTTCTCGGAGAGTGAGATCAACAACTAACTTATCCACCATGAATGGAGACTTCATCTAGTTCCTGTTGGAAACAGAAGCAAACACCCTAACTAAACACTGAGTTGAACTAGAATCCAGATGCAGAGGAGAGGACAAGACCAGGTGCAGAAACACAAAGAGACAGCTGACCTGAACAAGGAGGAGCTAACGTGCCCCCAGACTGATAGCTGGGAAGCCAGCATGGGACTGACTCAGACCCCCTGAATATGGGTCTCAGCTAGAACGACTGCGTAGTCTAAGGAACCTCAGACAGTGGACCCAGGATGTACAAAAGGTGAACAAAAGGACCTTGTGGACACATCCCCCATGGAGGGATACTCTCTTAACCTAAAGACAGGAGAGAAGTCCTAGTCCCTAGTACAAATGACTTGACAGATTTACATGACCCCACCTGGATGGCATTGCCCTAGATGTGGAATTGGGGTGGGGGGATGAGAGGGGAGTGTGGTCAGGGTGCATGTGAGGGGGGGAGAGATGGTAAGAGAGAGGGAGGGGTTAAGGGAGGGAGGGAGGAAGGAAGGGAAAGAGAGAGGGAAGGGGGGAGAGGAAACTGGGAAGGACATGTAAAATAAAAAAATAATAATAAAAAAGAATGCAGGTGGAAACAGATTTCTCTATGATACAAAAGGAAGGTTTTTAAACAAAATATCCCAACCAAATATAATTTATAATGTATCAATTTATGAATGCATTATGAGTGGCAGAGGCACAGGGATCACCCCCAGGCTGAATCTAAATGGGAATGTTCCAGTTTCTAAATAAATATCAGTTTAGCACAAGCTGGTTTTATTCATGTATCAAGAAAGTATCTCATAATTTACAAATTAGGTAAATATTCCTGTGTCCTTCATGGTTTCCTTATCATCAATGTTCACTTCTAACCCATTGTGATTAACTGACCTCAAAAATGCAATTTCCATTATTTATAGTGAATTAAAATGATATTTTAGATAAGTATTCACTAAAGAAAGCATTTAGACATGCATAGTCATTGTATTGATCCAGACATGGTGGTATTCACCTGTGAGACTAACCTTTGAAAGACTGAAGCAAGAAATTATAAATATAGGACTGGACTTAAAAATATATTCAAACCCTCTTTTAAATGAAACAACAACAACAAAAACACAATAAAAGAATAGCTCACAAAAAAAGAAAAGAAAAGAAAAATAGAGCTCATTATGAAAACTAAAACTTTCTTTTTTACTTAGTAAAAGTTGGTTTTATTTTTCTATCATTTTTTGAGATTTCAATATAATTATATCTTTCTCCCTTCTCTTTCCTTCATCTAAACCCTCCCATAGATTCCTCCTTATGTGTTTGCAAAATCATTGGCTCTTCTTTCATTAATTAATCTTTATACATATATGCATATCCTAGAATACATATAAGTATGTGTGTATATATACATATATGTGCATATAAGAATATGCATGTAATTATAATTAATGAAACAAGAGGCCATGGACTTGTAGATCAGGGTATGGGGAATATATAGGATGGTTTGGAGAAAGAAAGGGAAGGGAGATGTGTAATTAAATCACAATGTCAAAAATAAACAGAAAAGAATAATTGTGGCAGTCAGGCAAGACTATGCAATGGATTAGATGGAGAATGTTAATGATGTGCTTATGATAAAAATTATCAGCTCAACAGGAGAGTCTATTTTAGGATATCAAATTATCCAAAATTATTTATATATTCCACTGTAACAAGGGGGGGCACATCTGTAATTTAAACTGTCTGTTAAAAAATGCTAGCAATGGTGAAAAGAAACCTGTAGCACCAATCGTGGGAATGAGCTACACCCACACAGGCTTTCATTCAGACAAACCAAGGATAAAAGCAACACCACACACACACACACACACACACACACACACACACACACACACACACACACACACACAGAGGTATCCTGTAAGAGCCATGGAGTTTAATACTGAAGTAAAATATGCATGTATTTATAAGAAATGGTGAAATCTGAAAGTCCAGTTGGAGATGGGATGTGTTGAAGGCTGGTGGTGATCATGACAAATTTGCTACAATTAAAAGAATTTGCCATTCTTACTCAAAAAATGTGTCACAAAGATATTATTTTTAAGGAAGTTAAGAGCATCAACTTAACTAGGTGGCCCCTATTTGAGAAATACATTTTTATATGGACAGATTCTAATATCACCTATATAAATTCCACTGCAAAACAGTATTTTATACTTTGGTTTTTCAAAATATCATAACAGAAAATATGCGTTTAGTCAAAACTCACTTTGAAAAGATTGTAATTATTCTTTGCCCTCTCCTCATAATATTTTCTTGGTTAGATCATCTTGGCTCAGTTCATGCGTTACATTTATAGAATGTACTAGATGTCTTGCAACATAGAAGTAGATATTAAAAGCTTTATAAAATCAGTTCTATTCAACCATGTCTAATAATTCACCAGGGCCTACTATTGCTTTTCTCTATTCTTTGAAGATGCAATGACTTTTCAAGCAGTCATTTCTTGCAATCTGTTAGAAATTGAGGGTGATAAAAATACATATTAATTTTGCTCAATGGGCTAAAATGTTTTCCTTAGTCATCTCATACTTTTCTGGTTCCAGAAGACACGCGGAGAGAAGGGAAAAATCATTCCTACTATTGTGGTGTAAGCAAATAATTTTTCATTGTCCACAAAGAGTTTTCATGCACTTAAATGGAAGTCCACTGCAAGTCCTCTTCTGAACTGCAAAGAAGAGCCTGTAAAGTTAAAATCTGCCTCACAAATTTCCAAGTCATGTCAGATTGCCACATGGGGGCAATTAATCTGGTTCCAAAATTGAAAACTGCTAATAAACACAATCTTATATTGTTTGTCCAATGAAGATTATTGTTCCTTTGCTCATATGGAAATTATCTGTAAGACACAGTAAAAGAATAGAAATCACACAATTTTCTGCTTTAGAAGTCTGTGTTTTATTGTAGTAATTCTCCTTTCTTCTTATCACAGTAGCTTACATTTATTTGTTTAATATGTTTCAGTATAGTTCTAGGGATTTAATGAAAATCTATGGGAAAAACAATAATAAAAATGTTTTAATAAAAACCATAGGACTGTCATGCCTGTTTATATTTCACCCACTGCTGATTATCTACACTAGTGATAAAAATGACTGAAAATTAGATTCTGCCCACAATACAAATTAAACTTAGAATAAATTTATGTAAACAATTGCTAGAGAAAGTAATGACAAGAATATCTTTATCCATTCTAGGAAATCAGGGATTAGCTGCTGCCCATTCTGCCTAGCATATCTACTGAAAAATACATGCCTGTACAAGTTAGAAATCTGTATGGCAGTTTCTCAGAAAATTAGAAATTAATCTACCTCATGACCCAGCAGTACCAATATTGGACATATACACAAAGGTTGACCAGTCATTCCACAAGTACATTTGTTCAACTATATTCGTAGCAGCATTATTTGTAATAGCCAGAACCTGGAAAAAAAAAACCTATATGCTCCTCAACCAAAGACTGAACAAAGAAAATGTGGTACATTTACACAATTGAGTATTATTCAGTATTAAAATCAATGACACTTTGAAATTTGCAGGCAAATTGGAGAAACTAGGGTTGGGGGGATCATTTTGGCATTAATGACAAACCTAATGCCAAAGAAACTTCCAGGAATCCACACAAGGATGACTGGCCAGCTCCTGTAATCAGATTGGTGAATACCGTTAACTGTTGTCAGAGAACCTTCATCCTGTAATTGATGGAAGCAGATACAGAAACGCACAGCCAAGCACTGGGATGACATCGGGGAATTTTGGTGAAGAGAGGGAGGGAGGATTTTTATGGATCAAGTGGGCCAGGGTCATCATAATGTTACCCACAGAAGCAACTAACCTGGGATCATAGGAGCCCACAGACTCTGGACCCATATCTAAGGATCCTTCATGGAACCCATATAGGCCCTCTACATTTGTCTCAGTTGTGGGACTCCTAGCAGTGGTATCATGGCCTGTTCCTAATGCTTGAGAGGATTTTGGGGTACCTATCCCCCATACTGGGTTGCCTCACCAACCTTAATACAAAGAGGGGAGCTTAGTCCTACCTCAGCTCAAAATGCCATGCTTTGTTGATACCCATGAGAGGCCTGCCTCTTTCTGAGCAAAACAGAGAAGGAATATATGAGGGCATAGGAGAGGCAGTGGGAGGGAGACTGAAGGAGATGGGAGGAACTGGTCAATAAGATTGGATATAGTAGAACTCAAGGTAAAGGGAAGCAAGTTTCATGGAGGCATCCCATTGGAGAGTGAGTGCTCCAAAGTCTATCACTTTCTACACATTGTCCAATTGTAGATCTGTTTTAATTCCCATCTACTGCCAAAGAAAGCTTCTCTGATCAGAGTTGTGTGGGGCACTGAACATTGAGCACAGCAGTGTTTCATCAGGAGTCATTTTATTGCTATGTTCCTTTAGCAGAATAGTAGTAGTAAGTTTTCCCATAGTCTCAAGACCTTCTCATTCTTAGTTTCTTGTCTACTTCAACAGTCTCAAGTATAGGTTCTAGCTTCTGGATTTTGGGCACTTTTGTCTTGATGATGCCTTGTTTGTTTGCTTGTATTCCTTTGTAGAGAGAGGAGTGAGTGAAAGAGAGAAAGAGAGGGAGAAGTGGAGAGGATATTGGAGGTGCAAGTGAAGAAGTAAACATGATCAAAATATATTGCATGAATTTTGTATTAAAAGGAAAAACAGAGGACAAAGTTTGAAGACTCAGCATCATAAAAGTGAGGGAGCATGTAAGTTTCCCAGCAAAGAATGCAAGGGAGAAGACTGCAGTACAGAAGGATTAGGGCTAAGAATACCTGCTCAAACTATGTAGGGTTTTGTTCTGTTCTGTTTTTTTTTTTTTTTTTTTTTTTTTATTCAGAGGTTTAAATCTTCTTTCCCAAGTACCAACTTTCACAAATTCTGGTTGAATACCATGAAATATATTATGTCTATGGAGCTTATGGTTAATATTATAGAAAAGAGAAGGAAATACATTCAGTAGAAAAGGTATTCCACATTATAAGAATTATTCTAATAAAGAAAGGTGATGAAAGGGAACAACATACACAGCTCTCTGAGTTTGAGTTTATGACATGTTTCAGGAAGTGACTATACCCAGGCAACTGTGACTAAACTGCTGGAGCAGATTCTCAGGTGGTGCTTTCAAGTGTGTGAAACGTAATCAGCTGATGTAACCTACCTTAAGTAAAGACGAAATCTACAAGGTGTGTTGTCACATTTTAAGAACAGTCCTCATTTTAAATAGGAAAAACTGAGGGTAAAGAAAGGCAACAAGGACACCCCCAAAAAACTTGAAGATCAATCTGCTGGATTGATGATCGGGTTTATACCCAAAGAAACAACCATGTAATGTCCAAATGGCTACAAAGGAAACTTTTTTATAGGCTATGACCTAGAGGTGTCCAGAGTTTTGATGCTATGACTTAGCATTGCCATATTTAAATGCATTGAGCTGCACTCATAGATTTCATAGTCTCCAGCTTGGATATAGATATAGTGATGAAAAATTAGATATACATTAGAAGCATGTAAAAAATTATCACTAGGGCAAGTTTATGAGTTAAGTTTAAGTAGACAGTTGAGCTCTTCTATTTTCCACTATTATAGAACTGGAAGCTAAAGGGTTTTCTGCCTCTCATTCTTTGTGTCTTTGTGTTTGTGTCCTCCATGTTTATGTAACATGACGTTGGAGCTGGAGAGGGAGGAAAGCAATGACAATGTACTTATTAAGTTTTGAGGTAGCACAAAACAAACATGGTCACTCTTTGTAGTGCTGGTGGAACACTTTGCCTTTGTGTCCAGTCTCAGCTGAATTAATAATGTTTACTATCTTCTCTTTAATAACTTTATGAAAATAGAATAATATATCTACTTTGTAGCACAATGGTAATGATTAAATGGCACAAGTAATGCCTGGTGCAGACCATTGTTCAATGGCTGGATGAAAATGTATTCCATTGAGAAAGAAATGTAAGCTGAAAAATATGGCCTTCAGTATTGCTGGGACTGGAGTCAAAGTACCTTTAAGATTACTTTTAATTCTGTGATCTTTTAATTTTCAAAAAGGCAATCCAAAAGGAGCCTTTTTCTCCTCTTTGAAAAACCAAAGTAATGAGTCCTCTTAAAAAGGGATATTTTATAGCTTTCAAATATATTTTTTATAAAGGAAAATATCTTCATTATTTAAGACCTAACACTTTATCCCAAAATGTCAGAACATGAGGCTATTTCTTCTGGTATTAATCTTGGGGAATTCAGACTTTAAAAAGAGATTAAAGCAAAGAGAAAAAGCCCAGAGCATCAGCACCTCTTTCTACTTTGAAGCAGCCATCATTCTGGCCTTTTCCAGAGTTCCACTTAGCAGCTCTGGACACAGTGACCTGTTGTTTCCTTCTTGACTTACTCAGTTATTTGCCAAGTCCATTGCCTATCCAAGATATCCTGCAATCCTGCTTAGCTCTTTCCTTTATAACCATGCCTTCTATTGTACTGTAAATCATCTATTTTCATGTTATTGTAAATTCTGAGATGATATTGCTTGATGAGTTGTTTACAGGTACAGGAGAAAACCATTGCTTCAAAAACTCTCTCTCTTTCTCTCTCTCTCTCTCTCTCTCTCTCTCTGTGTGTGTGTGTGTGTGTGTGTGTGTTTGTGTGTGTGTGTGTGTTGTATATACCATCTGAAAGCTAAATGTTGGTAA
The DNA here is from genome assembly GCF_943737965.1 of Phodopus roborovskii. Lineage (NCBI taxonomy): Eukaryota > Metazoa > Chordata > Mammalia > Rodentia > Cricetidae > Phodopus > Phodopus roborovskii. Next base: position 47,819 of record NW_026126382.1, on the reverse strand, counting down.
CTAATACTTTTAGAATTATGGACCAAGAATTCTCTTATATAATATATGTAAAAACTAGTTTTTGGAGTTATAGTAGAAAACTAAATTAATAGGCAGCACTTTTTCCTGCAGTCTATTGAACAAGTGCCATCATTGTTTAGATTAAAAGCTTAAAGCTATGTGTCTTTCCCTCAAACCTTGTAGGAGACCCTTCAACTTCTCCTTTTCAACTTAGCTCTCTTATTTGCTGACTACTTTATCTCTAGGCAGGAAGTACTCTCACAGAATTCACTAGAAGCAAATATTATTTTAGTTAGCCCTTCCTTATCATGTTGCTGTACGTCCACTGGTGTGAATGTTGGAGAGTATTTTTGGGTCTTGCATCTTCTATAAGCATTCCCCAAACCAGATACCTCCCAGTTTATTTGTTTGTCTTTGTCCTTTTTGACCCCATACAACATACTCATTCCCCTTCAGTTTCAAACATTACCATTTCTAAGTACACATCCTTCCTCATGCCCCCATGCCCAAACATAACCACATGCTGCCTTTCTATTACTCTTACTTCAGAAATGTGTTTCTTCTGCCATAGAACCTTTTCCAACTCCTTCTAGATGGAATATGTAAAAGAATTTCCAAGAGGTACAATGCCACAGATATAGTAAGAAACTCTATCTCTGGATATTAAGCTTGTCTGTGCCCCTCTAAATCATTGATACTTGAGACAATGCTTCCAATTTCACGGGCATCAATCTGAATTACTTTTCCAAGGTCAAAACCACTTGATAACCATGCAAATGGAAATCACATGATTTTCTCAATAAATACTATAAATTATAATATATTTATGTACATGTATACACACACACACACACACACACACACACACACACACACACACACTGTTCTACAAATCCTGGGAGTCAAAAATAATGCGAATGGTTATTTTGAATGATTCTGAAGAATTCATTTGCTGGGTTTAAATGTTTATACTCATGGCTGCACTTGAGCTCAGCTTGGAAAAATGACAGACTGAACTCAAACCCTCTGTATGTTGTCAGGTCATGCCTTTTTCCACTGTCTCCAATCTTTCAGAAATTTAATATTGAATATTTTTCTTTGGTAATAAGAATAAATTAAAGTGCCAATGCAAAGCGACTAATTCAAGGTAGAAATCACATATATTTAATTCACATTTGACCATGGAAGTCTCTGAGCCAGCCCATATGAAAGGAGAGTATACATAACCTCCACTTCTCAATGGTAAAGAATATAAAAATCCCTGAAAAATGCTACAGATTAAGAGGGAAGACTATGATACTACTTAATACTATCACAAATTAAATTATGTATCACAGACAACATATTCCTTTTATGAAAAAATATTTTCAACAATTTTATCACAGGTCTTCTTTGATCAATTATCTTATAAAAATTTCTGTAATAACCACATATCCTATAAATATTAACTTTTGCAACTTAAAGATACTTGAAGGAAAATTGTATAATCCATTATGTATTATAGCTTCTTTATGTATTTATTTCATAGTAATAAATGTTGATCAATAAATAATTGCAGTTGTACAATTTCTTTCACAAATATGCAGTTCTGGACAGGGTATGTAACTTAATTGGTAGACGGCTTATTGAACATGCATGCATGAAGTCTTGCCTTGACAACATCAAATAACTAGACAGGGTATATATGCTTGCAATTCTAGCATTCAGGCAGTAGAAACAGAAGAATCAATTGAAAGCTAGCCTCAAATGAACAGCTAATTAGAGATTGTCCTAGGCTATATATTAATACATTTTGTCCTGTCTAGTTTATTTCAACAAAAGCATGAAGCGTTGAGAGCTCAGTGTGATGACCACCAAGAACAACAGAAACAGTAGATAGTACCATACCTGGGCTGGTGGTCCTGAGTTATATAAAAAAGCAAGCTGAACAATCCATGGAGAATAAGCCAGGGAACAACAGCCCTCTATGACCTCTGCAATAGCTCCTTGCTCCAAATTCCTGTCCATTTTGTTTCCTGTCCAACTTCCTTCAATGATGAACAATGATATCAAAGCCAAATAAACCCATTTATTTTCCACATGCTTTTTGGTCATGTATTTTGTTTTGTTTTGTTGTTGTGTTTTTTTATCACAGTAATAGTAACCATAACTAAGATGCACTAATGCACACACCCATATGTATGTGAATATTAACACACACACACACACAAATACACACACATATATGAGGTATATTTCTAAGTGAGGCCTACAAAAATCTAATTTAAGAAAGACAGAGCATGATTGCAAAATTTTGATTAATATGCATTTATATAATATTGGGGAGTATAAAGTTACTTTTTGTTTTTTGTCTTTTGTCCATTTGATGTGATGAACTGGTATATTTATTTAAAAGTCACCAACATTCCGTGTTTTAGCTTTTCACATAACAATAAAATGTTTAGAATCAACCTTGAAATTTTTCTTCTCAATGGTTACATGATCAAATTCAAATGGAGATTCCTTTGCCAGAAAATAGTACCAGTTTATAAAATTCCTTTTATTACTATTTTTCATACAATGTATTTTGATCCAGTACCAAGTGGTCAGCCCTGCAAATATACTTATGAATATCATTATGCAGACTGAGAAGATTGTATTTAGGAATACATAAGTATAAGCATTCATTAATATAAATAATATTAATGAAAAAGAGGACATGAATTTGAAAGGGAGAAAGATCAAGTAAATGGGAGGGCTAGGAGGGAGAAAAGGGAAAAGAAAATGATGTAAGTATGTTGTAATCTCAAAAACAATAAAATGAAAACTCAAAAAACAAAAAGGAACATCAAAAAAAAAAAAAAAATGGAAACAACCACAATAAGAAAATGAAACAGGCAAAAAATACCAAAGGGGGAAAAAAAAAAGCAAAACAAGCAAAATTGACCTGTACACTCCATTGTAGAAATGTGATTTGTATTCCCCAATGGGAATTGATTGGAAAACCACTTCTTGTTTAGGGGTAGAACTTGGTGTACAATTCTCAGTGTTGTTTGAATGAGTGCAGATCTTCTGTGTATTGTCAGAGTCTCTGAGTTCCTATTTACATCAGACTTGTGCCTAGAAGATGTTCTTTCCTTGAATTTATCCATTACCTTTGGTCTTGCAATCATTTTGCCCTATCTTTCTCATAGACTTCTTATCCTTGAGGGCAAGAGTTGGATAAGAATTCTCCCTGTGGAGTGGGGGGGGGGGGGGATGGGATGGGAGAGTGGTCGGGAGGGGCATGGGTGGGAGGGAAGAGGGAATGAGGATCGATATGTAAAATAAGAAAAATAAATAAAAGAATAACTCATTTGTGGCTGAGTGCTTTAGAGTATCTCTCTCTCTCTTTCTGTATGTTTCTTTTTCTCACTGTTTCTTTCTCTCTTTTTCTGTCCTCACCATCTATCTCTCTGTGTCATTATTTCTGTCTTTCTGTCTGTCTGCCTCTCCCTCCCTCTGCAAATCTACTTGTGGATCCTAGTATGTTTTGTTTGTTTTTGTTTTGTTTTGTTTTTCGTTCAATGGCAATGTTGGAATGCCAAATGCCAAATGTCGTTTATTGAGATGATGGAACCAACTTAAATACTGATTTACAGCACAGTGGAAAATAACAAGATTTTTAGGCTAACTCCTCCCCATGAGGTATGTGTTATCACAAGGTGTGTGTGTTATCAAAACAGGAAGAGTACCAATAACAGCTTTGGGGCAAGGAGTCCTAGCCAACAACTTCAAGCTTGCTCAAGGTGCCTCAGGGATTCATGCAGGGCCCAACAGGTCCCCCTTTCTTTTAATAAAAAACTAACACCTGTCTTAGGTGGCAGAGGAAGTCAGCATAATTCCTTACCCATCATTGGAGAGGTCACCCAGGCCTCTAACCCTCCTGTGTTAGGTTGGATATTTGCCCCTTCTGCCTTACCCATCTCTGATGAATAGTTTGTCTGTCAGTCACATGTGGGCAGAGGCGTTTTCTCTTGAGTAAAAGACAATAGAATCTTTCTTGTTTGAAAGTTGGCCTGGGCCTGGCTAATGCTGTGACAAAGTAGCACCAAGTGCAAAGCCAGATTATTTAGAGATTGGGCAAGCTCTCTCTCAGTGGATCCTATTGTTAATTACAGTCTATGCTAAGGAGCTTCACTGACCTATGGGTATAGCAATATGTCATTGAAATAATGTTTTTACTATGTTCATTTAGCAGAATAATAGCAGTAGGTTCTCCTTAGACACATGACCTCCCCAGTTTCAGGTTCTTGGCTACTTTTACTAACCTTTCAAGCTGCCCCAGGACTCTTAGATGATATATCTTAACTGCCACAATATTTTGTGTCATTTTGGAGCTATTTCACATATTTACTCATTTGCAAAATAAAATTTCTCATTAATCACACTCATAATTATTCATTTTTTTCTATTTTAAATCTTCATTATTGAGATTTTCAATGTTTTGTGTTACTTAACTCTATTAACAGTTTGATAAATCTATGATTCTTTTTCAGAATAATGATTTTAAAAGATAAAATACAATAGCTAAGACTATATAAGAAATGAAGTATATTTCAAAATATTTGTTACATATACACTATAAAAACCCAATCTGTGATACAGTTTATGATTGTCACATGTACAATAGCATGTAGTTTCTGATCTTATAACTGCTATGATATTGAATGATATTTCAATGTATCTCTGTATTGTATTGTAAAAACATCTGTCATGTCTATTGTTCACAGCATCAGTTACTTCAAATAATATAAATTTTTGCTTCTGTTCATAACTGAATCAAATAGTGGATTTTATTTAAAGGTGCTACTGTATCAAGAGTCCTAATCTGAAATATACGTATGAATTTAATGAAAAGTGTATGAATTAAATGAAACTCACCAGCTCATTATGTCTGAGTCTTACACTTCAGCTAAATTGTGTTTTTCAGAAATATATTCAGTGTGCATATCAGAGTGGAGCTCCAGGATGATAATTAGTTAGAAAAATATTTAAAGGAGAAGTATAAAGTTCAGAAGGCAATTTGGCTCTGTCCAAATGTTAGCAAAAGTTTTCTAAAGTAAAGGATTTTGTTCTTGAATTATAAACCTACAAACTATTTCTTTAATGTTGTGGGCAATTTTTTTAGAACTATGAAAAATGGTAAAAAATAAAGTCAACATATGATTTGAGTATAATTATTTTTCATGTTATATGTTAATACTTTAATATATGTATCATTATGTACAGAGAATATAAAATGCATTTAATAGTCAACATTAGTGGTGAGGTTAAATTGGTTTGATAAAGATTAAGATTTGTTGTTGTGGATTGCAAAAATAGGTAGTGTCTGAGTTAGAATTAATTTTCAGCCTCTTAGACACATAACCAAATTTTCATACATGTGTCTGCAGTCTCATTTTCTTTCAATGTGTATTTATTTGGTGATTATTCATTTTTGTTTTGTTCCTTTTTTTTTTTTTTTTTTTTTTTACTGTGTGTAGTCATGGTTTTGCTGGAACTTGCTATGTAAACCAGGCCAGTCTCAAACTCAGAGGATTCATTAGCCTCTACCTCTCAGATGTTAATTATTCATTCTTATAACAACTATTAACTTTGGGCCTTGTATATGACAGTTTCATTTTAGTGTGAATATCAGAATCTTTATATGTGTTTTTGTTTAATTTATGATCATTTTTAATTTAAATTTGTTTAATTTTGTTTAATTTATGATCATTTTTAATTTAAATTTGACATGTCTAATTTTACATGTCAATCCCAGTTCCCTTACCCTCCCTTCCTCCCCTGTCATTCCACCAACCCCCATCCCATCCTCCTTCTGCTCTCTAGGGAGGGTGAGGCCTTCCATAAAGAATCTTCAAAGTTTGTCATTTTATTTGGAGCAGGGCTTAGGCCCCACCCTATGTGTCTAGGCTGAGAGAGTATCCCTCCATATACTACCAGAGGCCCTGTAGACTGCCTAGTCCTCCTAACTGACACAATTGTTTGTTTGTTTGTTTTTTCTCCTGGTGAGTAGTACTCCATTGTGCTCATGTACCACATTTTCTCCATTCATTCTTCAGTTGAGGGACATTTCGGTTGTTTAGGATCAACACAGTATATGTGTTTTTTTTTATCCCACTTGTTCTGCTCTTTGGCTCTTTGTTACCTCTGTTTATTGTCTTCCCTGTGCTGAGAAAGCCTGTTCATTTATGCTCCTGATACAGATGAAAGTTCTATCTGAAACTCTTATTAGGTTTCCAGGGTATTATCTGAAGTGTTGGTTCCATGTGGGAGCATAGACTATGTTAGCACCTTTATCCATTTTATATTTGTAAGTACATAAATCTATTATTATATATACCATCATATGCTTAATGGATGAAGGTTTACATAGAATCTCCAAAAAGAAAATTTTAAAATGAAAAGTCAACTAATAGAAAATTAGGCCTAACTAATAGAATATAAGGCATAACTAATACAAAAATAAGCATAAGAACAGGCTCCAATGACCCACATTCCCCAGAGTAGGTAATATATTTTGATTTAATCACTCATGTATGCTTCCTTAAATGCATTCAAACAAATAAATGGCTGTTGCGAAATTATTTCGGCTCATCTTCTCAAAGTGAATATAAGGAAATAACTAAAAAAGTAAGTCATTACATTGCCAAAACGGAGATTTCCAAGATGATTTGTATGTGAAAAAATTGTTCATTTCTGTGAAAGCTAAGCTACTACATAAAATTTTGAGACATAAGACAGGTCACAAGCCAAGGGCAGCCCCTGGTAACAACCCCTACTCGATCAGCAATGGACCATGCTGCTTTTCAACCTTTATTTCAAGATTACTGTCAGAGAGCCAAAGGCACAGTTTTGTTTGCATCATCCTGCATCTGTTTTATATACATCCTCCTTAAAGTACCTAGGTGGACACAAGCACCTGATTTTTGACAAAGAAGCTAAAATTATACAATGTAAAACATCTTCAACAAATGGTGCTGGCATAACAGGATGCTGACATATCAAAGATTGCAAATCTATCACCAAATAAAAAACTTAAATCCAGCCACAATGAACATCTTAGAAATGAAAGTGGGAGGTACCCTTGATTGAATTGATACATGAGACTGTTTCCTGAACATAACACCAGTAACATAGACACAGAAGTCAACAATTAATAAATGGGAACTCCTGAAGCTGAGAAGCTTCTGTAAGGCAAAGGACACAGTCAACAAGTCAAAACTGTAGCCCACAGAAATGCAAATCAAAACAACTCTGAAATACCATCTTGCTCCTGTCAGAATAGCTAAAATCAAAAAACACCAATGACAGTTTATGATGGAGAGGATGTGGAGAAAGGGGCATACTCCTCCACTGCTGGTGGGAGTGCAAACTAATGCAACTCACAAAAACAGCTGAACTGAACAAGGGGAAGATCTTGGACACCAGTCTGATAGCTGGGAAACCAGCATAGGCCCAACCCAGGGCCCCTAAACATGGGTGCCAGAAGGCCTGTGAAGTCTATATGGCCTCTAATAGTGTATCAGTATTTATTCCTAGTATATTAATGAACTTTTGGAATCCATCCTACATAGAGGGATGCTCTCTTAGCCTAGACACATGAGGTAGGGCCTAGGCCCTGTTCGAAATGATGTGGCAGACATTGATGATAACCCCCTGGAATACCTCTCTCTCCCTAGGGAGCAGAAAGGGGACAGGATGGGGGTTGTTGGGAGCAGATGGAAGGGAGAGGGAACTGGTATATATAAAATAAGATTGTTTCTAATTTAAATTAAAAAAAAAGAGAGGAAAATGAAAAAAAATAGCATGTGACAGAGGCATAAATAAGGGATATAGGTTAACTTAAAATGTAAGAGCTAGTTAGTAATAAGCCTGAGTTATTGGCCAAGCATTTACAACTAATATGAGCCTCAAATGTTTATTTGAGACTAGCGGCCAGGATTGGGAAACAGGAACTTCCCTTTACATGTCACTACATTCTCTGCAGTACATGGTCTCCTGGTGTTGCTCCCTACTTAACCATGAATTATTTTCATTGTCCTACTTTCCATAGCCTTATTTTATATGTCTAAATTATTTAGACTATTATGTATGGTTTTTAGAGACCAGTACACTCATTTAACTCATCTGCAGATGAAAAAAATCAAGTGTCAGAAAAGTTCAAGCTTAAAAGGCTTAAAAACATAAAAAAACAAAAAAACAAACAAACAAAAAAAAACAAGTAGAATGTGGAAACAAATACAAATGACTTAAAGAATGTCTTGCTCAAACAGCTGGAGGACAAAGCAGCCTTACAGACTACAGCCAGGATTTCTGCATTCTTAGAATCCCCCATGACAGCGCCCCTTACCAGCAGGAAGTAGTTTGGAAAGAATGACGGCCAAATTCCCAAATATTGTCTATAAATGTTTGTTTTCATTTAAATGGACTTGATTTTTTATATATATATATATATATATATATATATATATATATATATATATATAAATGTGTCTTGCTCCTGAGGAACTGAAGGAAGGAAAGATCAACTTGCTTTCCTATATCTATGTTAGAAAAAAAAAAACCCTCTCATATACTGTACAATTGGTACAATTGCAGGTACTGATAATAAGATAGTAAAAAGGGAAAGAGAAAATCCTGTAGGTATTTGAAAAGAGGAATTCTAATTTAACCTCCAAATTGAATATTATCATTTTTACAGAATTGTTCCCATAATGCAACAAAGTATTATAATTCTAAGTGATCCCTTATCACATCGGATAACAAAATAATGCTTAAGCTATTAAAATCACTTTATCTTGAGTGACATTTCCACTGAGATTCAAAGATTCAATCTGCCCTCTTTCAAATTCATGTCTCTTTAATTAATTGTTAATTGCTAACTTGTTGAGTCTATATAATGTTACATATATATATACATATATATGTATATATATATATATATATATATATATTTTCAAAATTGGCTGTTTGACAGTTGACAACCAATAGGTATAGACAAATTGATGCTTTCAAATTTCCCTGAGTTGTCTCACACTTGATAAGAATATTTCCTCTGATTGTATTTTTCTTCACAAATATACATATCCATATATTCATGTGTATAAAATAAAATCCATTTCATACCAAACATGAAATATGTTATCAAAATTTCCACCAGTTTTACATTCAAAATAAGAACAAGAGGGTATCATCCCTGAGATGTAATGATGGTACAAAGAGATTCCATCCACTCAGTCCATGTTGCAGTATGCTATATAAACCAGTCTAAGTAGTCAGACACTTGGAGTATCGTGATATCTTCCAAACTATAAAGCTATGAGATTGGGCTCTTCTCTGAGCTCAAATAGCAGCTCAAATGAGATGAGTGCAATTCCAGTCCATCTTCTGTGAACACATAAACACTTGTACATTCATATATTCATACAGACACACATTATCTATACACAATCATATATTCATTCTCTTACATACATACACAAGAATAATTTGCAATTTGGAACTATTAGCCAGACTGGAGGGCCAGTCAAGGTTATACAAAAGGGTTTATTTCTATAGTGGATAATCTGATTGAGTATACTTTCTAGTTTTAAAAATAAATGGTTCTATATAAGTACAAAATCAGGTTATCCAGTACCAAGTGGTCAGCCCTGAACTTATGTATATACAAATACCAATAAATAAATAACAACAGTAAATATTATACTTACATATTTAGGTGTAGGTGTATGTATGTGTGAATGTGTGTGCTTTGATATTTATCAACAAGAAAAAGAAAAGATGTAATAAGAAGGTACATGGGAAGGGTAGGATGAAGGAGAAGTGGGGAGGAAGAAAATTATGTAATTATATTTTCATGTAAATTAAAAAATAAAAATCAAGTCATTATTCTGAAAGGTCTCAAAGCAATACAGTACATGGGTAATTGGGTAATTTTTACAAGGAAGTGGAAATAAGACAAATGAGAGTCAGGCTTTGGTGTTTTATACAACATCCAAGAAGAAGTTGCCATTGTGATGACGTCTGTTTTTGTTTGTTTTGTTTTCTTTTTGTTTTTCTGTCATGTTCCTGAGTTCCCTCCAGTCTTGTCCCTAATGATTGTTTTTCAGTTTTAAAAGTAGACTTGCTCATATATTCTCAACATTTACTTTATTTAGAAACTGGACCTTGGAAGCCCATTCCCTGTGGAGAGATACTTTTTCAGCCCAGGCCCTCCTCCAAATGATGTGACAGACTTTGATGATCCCAACCATGGAAAGCCTCACTGTCCTCAGGGAGTAGGTGGGTGGTGGGGTGTGGGAGTCAGTGGTAGCATGAAAGGATGGGAGGGATAGGGAAATGGGATTGATATGTAAAATAAGATTGTTTCTAAATAAATTAATTAATTTAAAAAAGAAACTGAGGCTAAATTTTATTAATAGTTTTCCTTGTAATTAATCTCTATGTATAAAATAGTCTCAGGTATATTTCCCCCTCAGCATACTCAGTGAACTGTAAACTTAGGCAGAAGTCCTTGACACAGGAGTCAGCAGTAGATTTCTCTATCCTTTTCTGACTATTGTATTAAAGTCCCAAGTTTGGGTCAAAGCTCTGTAATCACCCAAATAAGTTTCTGTGCACAAGTAAAGATTGCTGGCCATACAGCTACTGTGTTCAGCTGGTATTCCAATCATGATGTGGACAAGTATCTCTGAGGCTAATATCCCCAAATAAAGTCCTAAGCAAACCAAAGTAGAAATAAGTGAAAATGCAGGAAAAGAAAATCTTTGTATTTCTAACTTTTTCAAGTATAATTTGCTTTACTTTACTGGAGTTTGAAAATATGTCATTTGTGAGATTGATCCAATGCTGGGATAAAGAATATGTTCTGAAAAATCTCTTTTAGAAAGATTGATAATATTAACCTCAAGCTATTTTAAGTCCCTGTCGATCTTTATGAAAACAGCCAAGAGATCCATTTGTTTTCCAAACAGTAGAAAGTCTCTGTTACCTTTTGTCAACCATGATTGAACAAATGACTTGGGGTCAAAGTGATTCAGTTGTGAAGTGCCCTGGTCCTGACAGCCCCTGTAACACACACTCAGAAACAGCAACCATTTGGACCTAAGCTGTCCATTACAGCCAAGGGGGTAACTAGTCTTACTCAATTTTTTTTTTCTTGGACTAACACCATTATAGCCCATCACGAGCTGAGGATTAATAGGGGCCAGTGCAAGGCTACATGTTCACACATGGCCAGCACGGCTGGTCAAAGTCTTACACATTCTGTCAAACCACTGTGTCTGGGTTTCCATTGTTTCTTTGTGCCAGGCATGTAAGTATGTAATGGTTCTGGTGAAATGCCCACAGTCATGATTTTTTTGTTTGTTAAAGTTGGTGGAAATGTGTCCATAGTACTGAGTAAATTCAATAAACACCTGGGTTTGCTCATAGGAAAATTTAGCTTCTTATTTTCTCAACTTTAATTTTCCATACTTCACTGGTGCCAAACTTTCTAGAAAAAATTTAAAAACTTCTCTGGGTGATATACCTATCTTTAAGTATTAAAGGAATACACAGTGATGACTGTTACTCAGATGTGAATCAGTCTCTGTCTCTGCCCTCTCTGTCTGTCTGTTTCTGTGGGTTTATGCATGGATATATGCAAGTATATAATAAACTTGCTAATTGATCTCTTTTTACATTTTGCATAATAAATACCAAATAAAGTCCTAGAAAGAAAGTCTTAAAAAAATGGAATGAAACCCAAAATTAATGACAAAGAAAAATGAATATTTCTTAATACACAGAATTTTTAAAACTATGAGGAGCATATTGTTGTGCTTATGGAGGCCATAGCATAACATAGGGTCGTGCGTGTTGTGTATCTTTTTTTTTTTTTTTCAGGAATTTCCTGTATTACCTTTTGTGTTTTATGTTGTCTTCCTTTATTTATTTTACTTAAAATATTGAGACAGTCCCTGAAAGGTCTGGAAATCACCAGGTGAGTTAAGTGGGTTGGGCACCAAGCTCTGGGATTCCTGGCTTTTGTCCCCAGTGCTGGGATCATGAAGTCTTGCCACCACATCCTTCACATGGATACTTAAGTTGGGTTCTGGGATAAAAGTTACATCTTCATATATGTGAGGCAAGCACTTTACTGGCTATACATTATCTCTGACTCCACAACATAAATCTAAAAGAATACACTAAGGATGTCTAGAGAGCATCAATCACACCATCGAAGCACAAATTTGTAATTTGGAACAAATACCCTAAGTGCAGAAGCATTTTAAATACTAAAATAAAAATAAACTCAGAGCAAATAAAAGGGGTGAAATTGGAAAACACCTGAGTTGATATAATTAAATGCAATAAGAAAAAGAAAAAATGCAGTCTAAGATTTATTCTTAGAAAGATGGAACTGTGAAACCTCTGCCTAACAAGACAAGAAATAATGAGTCAAGCACACATGAAAAATCACACAACCTCTAGCACCATTGCTATGAACTCTATAGCCAGAGACACTTTTGAGTAAACATTTAAAAGAAGACTATACACATTATCCAAACACTGTGGCACACAGGAATACACCTTTAATCCTCACACTGGAGAAGCAAAGGCAAGAGGCTTATGGTAAGTTTGAAGCTAGCTGGAAACAAACAAACAAACAACACACACACACACACACACACACACACACACACACACACACACACATACAGAGAGAGAGAGAGAGAAAATTACTGTGGACAAAATTTGTCAATTTGAGTGAAAATGACTGATTTCATGTAAAATATAAAGGGTTGACACTTACCTGGTCAGGAGATTGCAGAAACCATCAAGATAGTTAAGTTCAAGGTATAGATAAAGCTATGTAAAGATAAACTACAAAGTTCAAAAATTTAATGGCACTTCAACAGTAACTGTACACAATTACATCTAGGGGAAAAAGAGAGAGACTGTGCTAGCATACTTTCCTTTTGTAGAGGTAGTACTTTGTTCATACCAAAACAGAAAGCAATTACAAGCTAAGGAAAGTGTTATCCTTGGTGATGTAACTGCAAAACTCTCCAAGTAATTTTTGTTATGTGACCACTCTTGACTACAAAGGATGCTGCAAAGTGTTGGCTTCCTCCCATGACTTATATCAAAGGTGATTATCCCTGGAACTCAGCTAAGTAATAGTACCTGTGAAATATGGATGAAAGTATTACCACATAGCTTACCTTTTATGCATTAGAAAAAAAGTCTTAAATGAAATAAAACATATGCATATATCTAAAGAATTATAGTCTTCTAAATGTTACCAATACTGTATGTTGATAATAGAAAAATCACAATAGGAACTGGAGAGATGGCTCAGTAGTTAAGAGCGCATATTGCCCTTGCAAAGTACCACAGTGCAGTTTTAAAGTAGCTCACAAGTACTGATAAGTCCAGTTCCAGGGAATCTGATGCCCTCCTCTGGTCTTTGGGGAATTTTATACACAAATGCATATGCATATAGACAATATTTTCAAGAAGACTATAGTAGGCAATTTACTGCAGGAAAAATACATGTGCAAGAGTACAGAATATCAGCCAAAAGCTTGATAATGAATAATGTTCTTGTCAAGAATTGATGGACCGCATGATCATTTATAACAATATTATTATGACTGATAAGAAACAACCAGACATCCTGAAACTCATTTATGCTCCAAAAGGTAGAGACATATCCTATTTGCTCCTGTTTGTCATACTGCCTGCTGAAAACATGAATGAGGGAATTTGGGGGAATTATCAGTTATTTTATAAGTTTACAAATGGAAAAAATGTGAGAATGTTGATAAAATACAGGTACATGAGACCTGGATCCCTGGCAGCTCCGTATGAAGAATTCCCTCTAGGTTTTTGGTCTTCTTTAGATGTACCCAAATGGGAATTATATCTAAGCAAAATGATGTGCATTATGCTGATGTAAAGCCCTTATGCATGTCCACATCATCTGCCAACAAATGCAGAGGGGAAAAAAAAGGAAGAAAATTTAAAAAAAAAAAAAAAAAACAAACAAAACAAATCACGATTGCCAGGACCTCAGCTTTTGGGCCCATGCAAACTCAAGCACCATCTACTTTTCTAACAGACACCTTGTTGCCAAGGAGCCCCAAAATGATTTTGTCATAGCCGCAGAAAACTCATCTTTTCCTATCACTTAGAGGAGGCTGTGTACTGGGAGACACAGAGCAGAGTGATTAAGGATCAAGGCTCTGTATTGGATTGCAAGATGAGGTCACCTCCAAAGCATTATTCATGAAATGCAAATCATAAAGGAACAAATTCACTTTCAAATTTTTTCCAAGAAATGCTGACCTTCAGTCTTTATTGAGCACCAGTTTCCTCTGAATATTTGCTGTTGCCATCACACCGCATCCCCACTGATTTGTGCGACCTTAAAACAGCCTTAACTGTCCTGGAAATGTTGGTTGCTCAGCAGAACTTCACTTTGCCCTCATCTCTAGATGCTCCACAGATGAGATACATCTGCACATTCAGCTCCATGTTCTCTCTCTCTCTCTCTCTCTCTCTCTCTCTCTCTCTCTCTCTCTCTCTCTCTCTCTCTCTCTCTGTCTCTCTCTTTGTCTCTCTCTCTGTCTCTCTCTCCCCTCTCCTCCTTCTCTCTTTGATCCCCCTCTCCTCTCTCTCCCTCTCTCCATAAACTTTCAAAAACAGTCAATTCTTGCTATCAATTTGAGTCTCATTTTAACTGCTAACTGAAAGGTGTTCACAAGGTACTGAGAATTATATGGGGGAAGTATAGCTTCCTACAGCAGCACAGGAACCCACCCAATACCATGATAATTGCTGCAACTCTATTTTAGTGGCTAACTGTTGTTTGTACTTGTTTGATCTGCCTTCACAACCTCATATCCTCCAAAAGAGACATCTGAAAAAATTAACTACTACCTTGACAGATGAGAACCTGATTTGTCCTAAGGGCAGTGGGGACTAGGCTGACATTTTTACTTCCTATCTGTGCATGGAAAATGAGACAGAAGGACTGATTTATCAAAGATCCCTTGCCATCAAGAACGAGCAAGAGAGAGAGAAAAGTTCACGTTGCACAAAACAAGCTGCTAATTTCTTTTCCATTTCACTGACAATGAGTTTTACATGTTTGTAACATCTGGGAAGAGAATGAGTGTGAGTGTTGCAACCTGTTCTGCTTCTATAACTCAGCAAGGTCAAACAGAAAGGGGCAGATACCTGTCTCCCAGTTTCTCTCTCTTTCTGTGTGTGTCTGTCTCTCCTGTATCTCTCCTGTCCTCTCTCCTTCAAAACTGAGACACTGAAGGAGTATCTGAAAGGTATACTTACTTTCTTTAAGAAGTTCCTGGTTTTAACCATACTTTTGCTCTGATTTGTTTGTTTCAGAATTCTGTTGTGGTTTCTCAAATAGCATACCAGAATGCATTTTGATTATAATCCTGTCATCAAATTTGAATAGTTCTACTGGCATTGACATGCAATTTAGAATTTGAACTTTTTTTTTCAATTGGCAATGTATGCCAGAGAGCTTTTCAGTCAAAATTAGAATGGCAGCAGCCCTAAGACATAGACTTCACTTTTTTTGTGTTTTTTTTTTCCCCCTTCTGTCTTGAGAACTCTAGTTCCCTGTTTCTGAACGGTCCATGATCCTCACCTGGCACTGTGGCACCTGAAGCAAGAGCTGGGATATAGAATAAACTGATTTCAGCTACTCTCCCCCAAGGACATCATAGTTAAAGACCTAAAAAGTAATGTTAATGATGGACTAACCTAGAAACCAATATCTGTTCCTTGGAATTTGCTAGCTTCCTCTCACAAGGCCCTGAGATAAGAATTCACACTGCCCCTCCTTTCCTGTGAGTCAACAGGTGGTAAATAGGGTCAAGAGATAGCTATAACTCTGGTTTGCCCGGACAAAATTAATTAGCATACCTGAAGCCCTAAGGTCTGCTGACCCTAATAGCGAGACCATCCAGCCTCCAAGGGTCACATACTCAATGGACAGAGGGTCCCACCCCCTCCCTAAGCTTGTGGGTTTGCCTTTAAAAACACCTGGGCCCAGGGGAGGGGGCTTCTCCCTAGCCTGCATGCTGGAGGAGCCCGTTTGCGCAAATGTTTCCTGTTCATTAAAGCCTCTTGTGTTTTGCAGCAACTGGACTGGACATTGAGTTCTTGGGGTATCGACCGAACCTGGAAGACTCCTCATTCTGAGGGTCTTACAATAGCAAGTCTGCCATTCAGAAGTCACTGGTCACTATGAGTTCTTTGTATACTGTTGATTCAGAGGCACCAATGTGTTTTTACAACAATTTAGAATAGATATAAAGATGTAATTCCTTGTTCAAATTCTGGAAAGGAATCACTTTTCCCAGGATTTAGTAGCTTACCTTCTAGATTAGAAGATCTAAATGAGCTGTTCCATGAAAGTGCATACCAGTCCCAGCACTTGGGAGACAGGTCTAGTTTGAGTCCAGCTTGGTTTACAGAGAAACCCTGTCTCAAAAAACAAAACAAAACATACACACACACAAAAAAAAAAAAAAAAGAAAGAAAGAAAGAAAGAAAAAGAAAACAAACAAAGAAAGAAAGAAACAGAAAAAACAGAAAAAGGAAGACAAACTGAGTTTGAGGATTTGATTTTAAATTAATATTAACTTTTACTTTGAGACATTACTTTTCTTTTGTTTTATTTTTTAATTATATTTAAATTATAAACAATCTTATTTTACATATCAATCCCCTTACTCTCCCATTCTTGAATGACTCCATTCCTCCATCCCATCCCCCATCCACTCCTCAGGGAGGGTGAAGCATTCCATGAGGGATCATCAAAATTTGTCAAGTAGTGTTGTCCCCCTCCGCCCCCCAACCCCCACCCCGGGTCTCTAGGCTAAGGGAATATCCCTCCATGGGAAATGGGCTCCCAAAATCTGTTCCTGCACTGGAGATACTTCCTGGTTCCACAGCCAGAGGCCCCATAGACTGTCCAGTCCCCCCCCTGACACCCACATTCAGTGGGCCTGGTTTGATCCTATGTTGGTTCCTCAGCTGTCAGACTGGGGTCCATGAGCTCCTCCTTGTTCAGGTCAGCTGATTCTGTGGGTTTCCCCAACATGGTCTTTACACCTTTATTCCTCACTCCTCCCTCTCTGAAACTATATTCCAGGAGTTTGACTCAGTGCTTGGCTTTGGATCTCTGTTTCTGCTTCTATCAGCTACTGGATGAAGGCTCTAGGTTGGCATTTAAAGTAATCATCATTCTCATTATAGGGAAAGGGCATTTAAGGTAGCCTCTACACTATTGCTTAGATTCCTATTTGGTGTCATCCTTGTGGATCACTGTACAATTCCCTAGTGCTGATTTCTCTTGAAATCTATAATGGCTCCCTCTATTGATATGTCTTTTTTCTTGCTCTCCTCTATCCATCTACACATTTAATCTTCCTGATCCCACATATTCTTCTCCCCCTCTCCTCCCCCTCCACTTTTCATGGCAATATACACACTTCTTTCACTGTTCATTCTGGTTGATTCACTAGAAATGATGATGACATACTTTTCCAATAATTTATTAACCAGCCTGCTTGTTGACTATATAACTGTTTGCATTGTTGAAATAAGCTAAACCATTTCTAATATAGAGATTTCAATGTCTTTTATACTAATAGAGCATGCTATGACATTTGTGCACACATACAACATGTTTTGATCATGTTTACCCCTATATCACCCAACACCAGATTAAATTCTACTTTGCTACTCAGTATTTTTTTTCTGCTATATATAAATGTAGTTTCTTGTGCTTCTTGATTTTACTTTTTCTTCATGTTATAATATGTCTTAGCTAACATTTTTAGATTAACATATATGCTCCAAAATCCTACAAAAATTCATTTGAATTTTCCTGGCCCAAATAAGGTGTGCATTTGCTATTTCTGAGCCTTTTAATTGGTCTGGGCACATGCATAATCATAGTCTGGATATGTTATACAACACAGACATTCCCATAGTATTTTATTTTAGGGGCAAGGTGACATGACCTGTGTGTCTTGTGATCTCAGAACCTAGGGGAAATTCCTGACATATAATATAATATGGTATAATATAATATAATATAGTTGTCAATTTCTGAGCTCTAAGTATTACATCCACCTATTCTTCTAATGTTATTATTTTCTCATTGTGAAATTTGTTTTCAGAAGAGCATATAGCACTTAACTTCTTAAAATTTGTTTTCCCAGTCAAGAAAGCATCCATTACTGATATTGTGAAATTCTAGTCAATGTTTCTTAAGTATATGTTCTATGGAAAACATTGATAATCATCAATAATTTTAAATGTGTGCAATATTTTCTTTGATTTCTAAAATATATTCATATGTTATAATAATAATGATAAATGTCTGAAAAATATCCAAATATATTTATAGAATATAGAAATTCAGTTGGAAGCATACTAAGAAGTCCAGGTACTGTCTTAAAAACAGCATGTTAGCCTTTTATTTCATTTAATTTTTAGCACTATTTTTTTGGTTTCTATTTAAAATAGGGATGGCATGTTCTCTCAGAAGGTGCATCTTAAAAGCAGATGGTAAAGAGTTCACACCTTTCTGGTTCTGGTGTTATTTATCGTAGAGTGAGAGAGCTTTGACCTGGAATGATGGATCTAAACTTAGGCTAAAATCAAGCTGAATATGTGTTAACCCTATGTAAAAACAAAACCCAGATTTCAGGTGCATTAGGTTCTGAGAAGCTATTGTAGGAGAGAATTGGTCCTTAGAAGAAAAAAAAATATTCTGCCTGCTGCCCACTGCCTTGTTGATAAGGTCTCTATGATATGTTGAGAAGAAATCTGTAATTGTAGCAAAAATCAAAGAAAATTAAAGCTTGGAAGCATGCATATGATATGTAATCCTGCTCTTCATCTTTATGTAAATGATGCCATATTTATACATTTGAATACATAAATGATAACTCTCATTCCTAGCCAGTTTTGTAACTTTTTCCATCCCACTTTAATCCCTAATTCATTAAGTTATTATAATGCAAAGCCACATCTGAGTGCACATCTAAGATATATTGTTTTCTGGAGATGGCAGCAGCCTAGCTCATGAACCTAAGTAGAAATGGAGAGATGATGATGCTGAGACCGTGGCTGCTGATGGAGGATAAAACTGGGCAAATAATGAACAATTCTGAGATGAAATACCTCTGATCCTCTGAGTAAAACCTTTAATTGTTAATGGAAACTGACTACTGCTTCCTTGCTATCTGTTAGCCCTGATGTGTACAGTCTCTGGAAATCCACATGATTCTGGATCCAGAAGTTGTGGGGAATACAACTTCCTTCTGGTAAGAAAATGATGGAAAGCTTTCACAGTAGCTTGAGTTGCCAAAACGAAGTCCACAGGAAAACTTGTTTTTAATTAAAATACCTATGGAAAAAAAATCTTCAAATTAGGACTATGTCTGAAAAATGTGCTTAAGTAATTTTGAGCCTTATGGTACTGTGTATTATGGCATCTTCAATATTTGTTGTCATAAGCATACTTTGTAAATTTTCAACACACTTTAAGAGAAAACACATGATTTGAAAGAAGAAAAATTCCCAACATAATCAAAAACTTACATAGAATGTAGATGATATTTAAGTCTGATAAGTGTGTTATGGTAAGAGTACAGAATATGGAGGGCAGGGGATGGAAAATATGTGGAATTCCAAGGAAAGAAAAGAACAATGGTAACATGGCAACAATTACAGTATTTTTAAGATCAAAATTGCCCTCAAGAATAGAGCATAATTTACCCCAAATCTTTAACTAGAAATCAAAAACTGAAGAAGACAGAAATCTTTTCAACTTATGAAACTGTTGGTTGCAAATGAAAGTTCATGTTGGGAACTTACTCAGTAGCAAAATTTTAAGAGAGTAATGGAAACTATACATGTGACCCAAAGAGAAGTCACTTCATAAGAAGGAAAGCGACTTTCATACCAGCTTCTGGGTTCTTAATAAAGCTTGAAGATTTCCACATACATAGGAAATCCTGATTCATGATGTGCCTCAGATCCTGAAGGAGGTTCCATTTTAGTCTCAACAAATACCGAATATCTGTGGGATTTCAAGACAATAAGAAATGGATTTGTGTTCATTTCTCTCTGCCTGGTACCAAAATCAGACACAGTGCTTGAGTTGAAGTCACCTTCCAAAGCTCTACTATTGAGTTTAACCCAATTCATAGGAAAGGAACAGTTCCAAAAGCCCAGAAAGTTAAAAAAAAAAAAATGAAATTCTTATTGTTTCTAAGATCACTTGCCTGCAATGAGTCTAAGATCCTGTCAGAAGTGATGGCAATAACAGCCACTTCTTAGCCGTGACTATAACTGTCATTTTGAGAGCCCTCCACTGGGATGGCAAGAAGCTCAAGCCTTAGACAGATGATGAGGGGAAGGGGCACACCACCAGGCTGCTTTCCCCCACAAAACACATGGCAGCAGTAAGGACTATGATCATGTTTCCTGAGGTTCTTCTGACCCCCCCCTCTTTGGAATTCTTGTGTTTAGCTCAAGGTTGTCTACAACAGAAATTATATGTGTGCATAAAAAACATAGCCTGAGTTTTAGAGGACAGAACAGTTCCTCTGCAAGTAGACCCTGCAACACTTATCTGAGTCTGGCTTATTCATTATAGAAATAAAGCTCATCAGACACATATCAATAGGTAAATAAAATATGGGAGATGCTATTTCCCCCACCAGTATTCTGTCAGTACTATATCCCTTTATCCCTCCTCCCATACATCCCTTTCTTTTTTCTCTTCTTTTACTACTTTCTCCTTTTCTTCCTCATTTCTTCCTCCTGTCTTTCCTTTCTTCTTATTTTCTTTCTCCTTTTGTCCTCTGTCCATCTGTCTCTTCCTTCCTCTCTTCAATTCTCTTCCTTTTTCCTTAATATTCTACCCTCTATTTGTTCCTCTGCTCTTCCATCATTCTATCATTCCTCCTTTCTCCCTCCTTTCCTGTGCTCTTCCACTCCTTTAGTCTTAATTTCTCCCTCCTGCCCCTTATCCCTTTCTTGTTTCCTTCCTCCTCCCACCTATTACCAAACAAGGACAATGGTGACTGAAACAGGAACAAAATAAAGTAAACAATATGATGCCCCAACTAGCTATCTTTGGAGTACTTCTAATCTAAGGAAGTTCTATCTGAAAGATATTTATGAGAATTTAAAGTAATAAAGACAAAGAAGATATTTGTGCATTAGTTGTGATAGCCACAGACTTGCATCAGAACTAAACCACCAACTTAATTTATGAAAATAAGAAATATCTGGGCACTTGATACATGTTATGGCAAATCAGGGCACAATCAAGGTCAAAGGCATCAGGGAACTTCAAATTATCCTCACAATGAGGACAGACATTTTAACTGCAAGATTATTCAGCTGGGATGTAGAGAAACTGGAACTTACACACAGGACTCACTTGATGTAAAACAGCATAATACCCTAGAAAAAAGTAAAGTTACTTGCTTTTAGAGTTTCTTAACAAGTTAAGCAAACATCTCTATAATGCTGCTGTTTCCCTTTGAAAGTTTCCTTATGACTCATGAAACTGTATGGTCTTGTGCACAAATGCTACAGCAGCTTTACTTACATTAATACTAAGCTAGAAACCACATAAAGGTCTATCAGTAATGAAAATTATGAGTACATTTTATGTGCACACAATGGACACATACTTCACAATAAAAATAGTTTAAGAATATTTATAAAAAATATATGGGTCAATTAAAAATTGTGCTGAGTAAAACAAGGTAGAAAAAAATTATAGACTCCATCATTAAATTCTTATAAAGAGTAGAAAATAAAAGCAAATTTATATTTTCAGAAAATTAATCAGTGGTCATTTAAAACTGAGTTACAAAGGGGGTCAGTTGTAGAAGTATGGATTACCAAGAGATGCAAAACACAGCTTGAGGATTCTTTAATTGAATGTGAGTTCTATAGGTGTTTACAAACATTGAAATACACAAAATGTTCAATTTATGTGGATGCAGCACAGTGTGTGTCCATTGAACTGTATATCTGTTTTTAACTGAGTTGATATTAAGGGCAATAATGGCAAATTCTAAGGACTTCAGAAGAATTTTAATAGAAAAGAGCTGGTGGCAAATGCTAGAGAAAAGTTCAGAAAAAGCTAAGGTGGAGAAAAAATACCAGGAAGAAGTAAAGAATTGTACACTTGTTTCCTGGAGTCTTTTATCCAAAACAAATAATACTGGACGGGAAACATGAAAGTAAAATAAATAAGAATGGACAAAATTATAAAGTGAAGGCATGTGTGTGTGTTCATGTGTGTATATAAATGGCTATATTTTTATTTTTTCCCAAATATATAAGCTGGTAATTAATTACTCTACACTTGAGGCCAAAGACTTTATGTTAAGACTAATGAAGTTTAAGTTATATTATTCTGACATTACATGATTATTAGAGAAGGAAAGGACAAAAGCAGAGAATTCTAGAGTTAGTGCTCATGCTCCAGCACCTGGAGTTGTAGCCTTGGAACCAAAGCTGCCTTAGACTATGAGTGCTTTGGCAGCTGAGCTATGATACAAATCTGTGGAACCAGTTTGCAAGGTGATCCAGTGTTAATATAACCACAGGTCCTTCTCATGAAAATAATTGTGACAAACTCTTAAACTTTCATACCCTGCCTGTGATCTAGAAATTCTGGAAATAACTTCAAAGCAGATTTTCCGTTGTCCCAGTTGAAAGTGCACATGTATGTACTTGTGGTACAGGTGCACATGTATGAACGGTGATACACAAGCACAAGTTTGTACTGATGAAAGTATTTCAAGTGTGTCTTACTTTCCAGAAACCAGGCTTCCTGACACACTGCTGTGAAGGGGGGACTTTTTCAGGCAGACTACACAGACTTTGTGTCTTTCTATGCTTCCCCTTTCAGTTCTCACTGTAAAGGCAATGAAAGACAGATATTCAGGAAACCGCAGCCTGAATGTGAACTATCTTGACAGTGCCACCACAGCAGAGTCACCTATATTTCAGTTGATTCTCATCTTCCTCTTATTTGTAAACAGTGTTTTTAGTAATCCTATACATGAATGCCTTATTTAGATCATGTCCACCCAATTACCCCTCCCCCAACATCTCCCAGTTCCTCCAGCTACTTCTATTACTTTCATGCTGTCTACTCATCCTCTTCTTCCTTCTCCTTTTCCTCTCCTAGTTCTCTTGATAACCCGCTAAGTAAAATCAGTACTTCCCACATACACATGAAAGTATGAGTTGAGTTACCTACAACCTAATGTGAGCCAATATGCTAAGGAAAACTGATCCTCTTCCCCAGTGACCATCCCTTTCCAAGGTCTAGACTTGAGGCCTCATGAGCATCTTTCTGATACATGCAAGAGTGCTGACTGGTCTGATCTTGTACATATCTTGTGTGTGCAGTCACAGCAGATGTGAGTTCATTTATATATGGTACCATCATGTGTAGAAAACATTATTCTACACAAGTTTTCCCTAACCTCCAGCTTTTGTGATTTTTTTTCTTTCTCCCTTCCTTAGAAATATTTTCAAAGTCATTGTAGGAAGGCATTGTAATATAAATGTCTCATTTATGGATAGCCACAGCCCACTTACCCTCTGAGCCTCTATCAGTTACAAGTCTCTGAATTGA
The DNA here is from genome assembly GCF_943737965.1 of Phodopus roborovskii. Taxonomy (NCBI): domain Eukaryota; kingdom Metazoa; phylum Chordata; class Mammalia; order Rodentia; family Cricetidae; genus Phodopus; species Phodopus roborovskii. The sequence continues at coordinate 24,082 of NW_026126382.1, read as the reverse complement.
CTGCCACTTATTTCATAAAAGAAGATTCTGTGATGAAAGATGAAAATTTCTCTAGTCTGTGAGTTTCAAGCATAAATATTTAGAAGGTTGCCTAATATTATGTCCCTTTAGCAAATTAAGACTATGGACATGTAATCTCCCCAGCCATAAGTTCTTGTTCATGTTTACAAAATAATTCCATCCTGTATAATAGAACTTAAGTCTAATTAGAATTCTATTTGAGACCCCTATATCATTTGTGTCATTATTGCACCAATGGTTATATAATGACAGGCTGGTTATTATTATAATTTATGGAAAAATATGTTGAAATAGTTTTGCAACAGCAGCCTGCGTAGCTACTTCTGCCACTATACAAGTTAGCCACCAGGGAGGATATTTTCAGGTCAGTTAGTTAAAATTAACATTCAGTCATCTGTTAACATAAACTACCACAAAAAGCAGGACATAAGGAAAACAGAGATATTCTATAGAGGAACAACATTGTTACCAGGAGTCAAGGTCCAATTCTCTTTTTCCAGATTCTTGGACTCATATCCAAAGATCAGAAAAAGAAGAGCCCATACAGGTTTGCAAGAGTAGCAAATGGACAGGTTATAGTGGGATAAGCTGTCAAGGTTAAAAGCAGGCTACTTGGGTGAAATTACTCCAGGCCCTCACCTTTGGCCTAAGATTTCTTTCTATGGTAGCCAAAGGGAAGAGGGGCTGGTTCCTAATGAGCACACTGAAAGTTGTTCTCTGTACTGCTTAAAAGATTCAGTAATATATTGATGTTCAGTCATAATGCACACCCCCTTCCCATAATGCATTTTATTTTCATTATATGCATGTTCAATTATGCAGACATAAAGTGGTAAATACAGGATCTGCCTCAAAGTTCACTTGAGGGACACAGATTTATCTTAGTATTCATACACTGAGGCTCACTAGTTCAGTTAAGTGGGCCTTCCTTCTCTTCATATCTGGATATATTAGAAATGTATATTAAGAAAGATTCTTCAAGTGTATTTGTTGTTAGAGGCAAAGACACTTACTATTCAAAGAGGGTTGTATATATACCCTGATATAGAAAGGGTTTGAAAGAGGTTGAAATTGCAAGATTATATGTACAGTATTTGCAGATAAAGGACTTATGCTGTCAAGCACATTATTTAGGAAGAACCAAATAATATCACAGTCTACCAAACTGTGTCCCTTCTTTGCCTAGCTCAATATGAAAATCAATTCCCAACATAATTTATTTTTGTCTAAAACAAAAAATCATTCTTACTCTTCACATTCCTACTAATATGTTGATTTTCTGAACTCCCAAAAGAATGACCTTTTCAGTTCAACATCTTTACATGCAACACCCCTTATGGCATACCTCAGAATATGCCACAATGTTGTTCTAGTCATTTCTCATACCAGACAAGCTGACCACCAATATTTACCACCAAAGAACATTTACAGCAGAAATTCTGAAATGAATAGGGATTGTTTTATTGAAAGGACTGTATTTAGCCAAGACAATGTAGGGTAAGGCAACACTTGGTAAAGCAAGAAAGCATTGTGTTGACTTCAGTCTTAATGCAGACATTAATATGGATATTGCAACATGAGAGTGGACAGACAGCTGACATAACTGACACATTTCTAAATATCAAAATTGAAAAGGACAGTTGTACTATCTGTATTTGGATATCTAGAAAGTATAATTTGGTGAAAGTTGGAGGTAAAAGATAGAGAAGTTAACACAGAAAGGTGATGAAAGAAAGCTTGGTCCTCTATAGACACCATGGACAGGGTAGTGGTCTCAAGCTCAGAAGCAGAAATAATGTAAGTTCCTCCTTTCATAAACTTCTTATGGCTGAGCACACCTCTGCAGAACACTGATTATCTAATTCTGCCTTCTTGATTTTACTGTCTGTAAATGACCTACCCCCCCCACACACACACTTTTTTTGTGTCTTCCCTCTCCACTTCTGCTTTACCAGAAAGGAATACTGTCAAAAAGTGAAATGATTTGTATTTGCAAGGCAAAGAAACCTCTAAATGACCTCAAAGGTTCACACACACACCTGTTACAGCTCCTGTATGAACTGCAAGCTTGTGGTTGACAGATATCACCTGATGGACTGGAAATCAATTTGATCAGATATTTTTATGGATTATTGTGGCCTTGGCTAATTACAAAAGATTGTCTCCATAGATCCTAGAGTTTCCAGAGCTGACTTTGAACAGATGTATGGAGGATTAAGCTGAAGGCCTGACAGTTTTCCCTAATTATCTGTCGCAAGGGCAACTCTTAGCTCATCTTGACATTTATGTCAAGAACAGGATGAACTTTTATTTCTTAGACCACACACCTTTTCCTAAAAGTTATCTGTGTTTAGAGGATAAGGCTGTTCACATTCATCATAATTTACATAGGGTTGGAAGAAATGATAAATATGAAGAAACGGAAATCTGGTTTTTAAAATCTAAGGCAGGAAGATAATGTGAGAACTATGATGAACAAGAACGAAACAGATGGTTTATAAATTCCATCACTGAAGTTTAACTGTAAAGCATGGGCTTATAAAATGATTTAAGTAAAGAAGAGTTAGTACGATGACTTATTTAAAGAAGAGCAAAAGCATCACTGATTGTGTTATGTGTCTAGGTGGGCAGTGGTCTTTACCTAGCCTGATAATAAATATGCCTCACAAAAATTCAGGAATTCCATCACTGTGCTAAATCCAGTCATTTGTTAGGAAACTCAGAAAAATGTCTCCAGAAAGATTTTGACCAATACCTAGTTGAAATAAATGTTTTGATTTGCCCAAAAACAAGCTTACTTTTCATGATTATTCAATGGAGAATGCATTTCTCAGGAATATAAGTTATTATTAAAGCAATATTGCTGCTAAGATCACATTCAGATATAAATGAAAATGAGGAGCACAGGTCCCTGAAACAATATCCATTTGTACATGGGAAAGAAAGACAGCTCATATGGACAGTTTTGTGTGGACATAATAAAGCAGAACAAAGTAGGGCAATGGTACATTCTGGTGTTAGGCAAAGGACTGAAGAATTATTCCCTCAATGACTTGTTTATTGCGGATCTAGATTAAATTTTTGAACTCATGACTAGTAAGACATATTACTGAATAGAGGATACAAGCACATATTGTACAGAAGAGAAGGTGCCCCTGTCACCATGAGATTTCTTGTCTATATGAATTCATTTGGAGCAACAAGGAATGCCAATGCCAAAATCTACTTACCTGCATTTCTCTCCAGGAACATGTTGCTAGGATAACACCAAGACTTTGTAGAGAGTAAAAATCTACAACATCAAGGGATCCGTAAATGTTCCTGGTGCTTATGTGAACTATTGATTTATATGCTAGAGACCAGAAATGATGGTAATTCCCTATTGCTGAAGACATCACTTGACCTCCTCAAGAGGACTCTTGAGTTGGAATTGACAGAATGCAACTTCCTTGAAGACAAGCTTTTATGATGCAAGAAGGCATTATGAAAACTTCTAAAGGAGCTAAGCAGTCAAAAACCCCACCCCACTCCAGCTTTCAAAAGAAATCATAATCATGACTAACATGGCACACAAACCCTCCCAGGAAAGTAACAGCACGCATATCTTGGTGGTAAACAATAACTTTCTGATGGGACTTAAGATTCATTCAACAAAAAGAAAATAATCCCTTGTATTAGAAACCTAACCAATTACCAAGAGCTATTGAAATCATGGACCTTGGAAGATAACCTACAGCCACCTCCCAACTTAACCAACATAATCCATAACTCCACTCTTTACGTTAATAAAGTTTCTTCAATGAAACTTCTCTTTCCCACTGACAAAGATCATTATTTACAAAAATTAGAGAGTTTTAGATATTGTTCCAGTAGATATTTTTTTTTAAAAAATAACCTAAAACAAAACAAAACCCTGAACCTAAATGTCTAGAAACACTATATAAGAGGCAACGATCAAGGAATTTGCTATGTAACTGTGTCCCCTAGTAATATCAGCAAATATGTTCATGAAGCCCCACCATCATGACTGCCTTCATATGAGCTGAATGAGAACAAGAGGGATGACAAAATGGACAAGACAAGACCTGGAGGCTTCAACATAAAACAAGGACTGAAGGCAACTGAGGAAATCTCAGACTAAGAGAAATAGTATTCTCTAAAAGAAAAGCATAGCTATTGTCTATCTCATACCAAATCGTCAGACCTGAAAACATACTCACATGAAGCCTCATATACACTGGGCAGCTTATATTTTAAAGCGTGTTGTGTGTGTGTGTGTGTGTGTGTGTGTGTGTGTGTGTGTGTGTGTGTGTGTTAATGTGTGAGAGAGATAGAGAGAGAGAAAGAGAGAGACAGAGAGACAGAGAGAGAATGTGTTTGTGCACAAATTCTTTAATAGAAAAATGATTATATAAAATTGAAAAATTTCTAAGAAGAGTATATGAGAGCTTTTGGAGGAAAGAGGAGATATGCAATTATATTATTCTCAAAAACAAACAAACAAATATTATAAAGACCACAAAGTAAAGAAGGTAGAGTTTGTCATATCAAGATACTGTGTCTTATCTGTATTATAATCTCTTCTAATCAGTTGAATTTAAGTTTCAATTAACAAATTATTAAGCATGACTTGATGCATCATTTAACTTAAAAGGTTCAATTTATTCTAAATTTTAAAAATATCACTGAAAAAATCAACTCATTAAGGAAAGAAAATATAATCATCGTGTCTTTCTATTTCAAATTTTCAGCTAATTTTAAGAGTTTATAGCTTTTTTTAAGATAAAAATTTCTAGGAACACAAACTTATTTAAAACTAAGATATGGCATGGAATAAATAATAATAAAATAGAATATTACCAAACAATTTGCCTGCATTAAACAAGGGCTGCCTTGAGGCACCATGCCTCTAGTAAGTTTCTTTAGAGGTAATACAACAAAAATACATGTAGGCAAAGTAAATGTCAGTCAGTGGCCCATAAGGTGCATCACTAGACACAAAGATAAAATTTGCATATATCTATTTTAGAAACTACATCATTTAACCTGACTCACAGAGGCATTAGGAAGATTAACTGACTAGATAATTTCACAAAGTGCTAGACAATAAAAGATAAAGAGATAAATGACAAGGATTATTGCTTTAGACCTTTGCCAATGCTAAAAGACCAAAGTTAATGTTTTGTTTCGTTTTCCGCTGTCTAGGTATCTCAAGTTCATTAGCACCAAGAATGGGGGTAATGGGAGGGAAGAAGTAGCTCCAGAGGAGAAAGAGTACAAGCTCACATCCCAGGGGAAGCTGAAGTTGTTGGAATTTATTAGAGCATTTCTTCACTTACGAAGAGTTGAGAAACACTTTCCTGTGAATGTTTTATGCCTCTTTCTAACTTACTGTTAGAAACACTAGCCCCCTTTGTTTTCAATTATGTGTTCAATGATGTCTGTACCTCAAAGGACCGTGAAGATGAAAACCTGCTCTCTCCACAGCCAATGGCAGGCTTGCTCATAATCTTGGATGATATATGATCTCATTTGTATATTCTACAAGGTTTCCAGACTTTATTATGCTGTGACTGTCTCTCCCTTGGTCTGGTTCAGGTTTATGTCTTCTGATTCTCTGTCACGCTATGTGAACTGAGGTTTATGGACATGTTGACAGTGCAGATACTGATGCTTCTCAGCAGAAGATGCCTAAGTCTCTGACACAGTGGCATGCCATGTCTGCTTCGTAAAATCTCTGAAAGTTTGGCAAGCCTGTTATTATCATGATTTTTGGGTAAAAACGCAATCCCTTATACTTAAATGTGTACATACACAGGAAAACAAGGAAGGTAAGAGAAATCTAAATAATCTTCTTTAGTGGGAATTTTCTCCCTTACTACATAACAACACATACATTGAATCACTCTACAAATACTAGCTTTCTATAACTTTATGCCACTTAAGAATTTCATTGTGTGATTGCAATATATTTACATACATACATTCATGTATATGTGTATATATGTACCCTTACATATAAATATATCATATTTTTTTCTTTCATATAGTCACACTCAGGAATTCTTAAGTGTTATAAAACTATTTGCACACAAATTAACAAAAAAAATTATAAATGCATTAACATGTTGTTTGTGTATGGGGGTACAGGGCGGTTTTATGTGTATTCTGGAATATACCAGGAAGCATTTGACATCTATTCTCAGAACTAGAATTAGACCCTTTGAGGTGTTTTGAATATGAATGGCCCACATAGGTTCATAGATTTGAAGGCTTGGTTAGCATGGATTGGCATTTTTAAAAGGTATGGTCTTGTTAACAAACTTGCAGACTTGTTGGAGGAAATGTGTCCTTAGGGGTGGGCTTCAGTGTTTCAAATATCCAAGCTGGAGCCAACATCTTACCTTCCTTCTGTTGCCTGCAGATCCAGATGTAGCACTCACAGCATCTCTACTATCTTGTCTGCCTATGTGCCCTCATGCTGATTTCCTCTGTAAGAGATTCAATGGTCATGATAGACACCACTCTAAAGAAATAATCTCCAACTCAAGAAAAGTAATTTTCAAAGCAGCACTAAACAATATACAGATAGGATGTAATGTTTTTATTCACATGCTGAACACCTTATAGTGTGCCTCAGGCATGCTGCCTTCTACCATGCCAATATTGCTTTCCCAACTTACCTACTCTACCAACTCTCATTTCATTCGAGTATTAAAATACAGTGATTCCTGTGTATATTCTACTTTCTGATATATAATCAAATATCCCTTCACCGAAGAAGACTTCTGGCAATTTACATCATTTACATTATAGGTAATCACACAATTACCTATAACTGATATAACATGCTATAAAGAACTACATGCATGAAGAAAATATTATTTGAATCTTCCTTTTACATATTTTGTAACTTTTTTGTTTTATTTATTTATTTATTTATTTATTACATATTGATCCAAGTTCTTCTTTCTACATATTCCCAATGTTTTATAATTTATTTTTCCTTTCAGTTAATAGCAACATTACCACCCATATCACATTCTCCCTTTTATTAATTTACTTGTTCTGTTTTTTAAAATATGGATTCTGTAGTCTAGATTTAAATAATGAACAAATAAAAGCTCAAAATACAAAAGATTTTGAATCTGCCTAAGGACAGGGAGGGAATGAGTAAAAGATACTTGGGTTGGTTGAATATTAATGGAAAAACAATTGATGTGTGTGGTCTTTACCTGCTAAGTGATACGAAAAAAAAAAATCCATTGTTTTGTCCCTTTTTTCATCACTGTGTTTGTCATGCCATTCTATCTACAGACAGAAATGGACTTGGGATCATGGTCTAGCCATCTCAGGTTAATTGTGAAAAGCTATCACCTAGACAGAGAATCAGAAGCTTCTCCTCATAGCCCTAGGGTCTCCCAGGCCTGCTATCATTTATTCTAGGAATCACAGTATTGGAAAAATGGTCAAACAATGTATTACTAGACAATCCAATGACTCACTGAGTGTCTCCTAAACCTTGGAGCATTGGTGTCTAAAGGATGTGAGAGAAGCAAATGTATGATGGAAGAAATGAGAGAAAGGAACAAAGGCTTGTAAAGACAGTAGTGTTGAGTAAGGAATACAGGCCAGAAACTCTTCATTCATGACAGCCCTTCCACTATCTCCACACTCAGTGAAGCTTTGATAATATTTAATCTGATCCCACAGTGTGGTGATGCATCAGAATTCACTCACTGAAATATATTCTCTAACATCCCAACTGTGATCCACATGATTTCGTAATCCACCTTACCTTATATACAAAACAGTCCAGCTCACCTGATCTACAGTTTTTCAAAAATTAAGCATCTAATTCATAGGACATATACGATGAGCCCAGATGCAGGATGAGCCCAGAAAGTCCTTCCTGTTATATGCATGAATGTCCCCTACTCATCACTCTAAGTTTTATAATCCTCTGGCGTGGGGGCACCTAATCAAACTGTATCAGTGTCATTATCTTTCATGATGCAGCATGATTAATTATAGGGATACAATTGGAAACATCACTGTTCTTAAGAAGCAAATATAATAAGGCAAATATAATTTTAATAAATGGAGTTTAGAGGATAGTAAAAACAAACCTCATGAACCCTTGTATACATTAAACACCATTGTCCAGGAATCATTGTTTAGAATTGTTATTTACAGTTACAAATATGAGCAAAGCTAAGGTTCCTGTGTTGAGCTAAGAATAACACAAAGGCATTTAACATGGACCCTGTGTCTTATTGTCTGACTGCTTCGAAGTTGCTCATGGTTTGTAATGCTTGACTGGCTTGTGTCTCATAGTTCTTACATGGGGGCACATAGAATACTCAAAAGATAAACAAAGAGATATTGTAAATGCCAGATATATAAAGGTGTAAAAAATTGAGCAAGCCACAATGAAGTCTAAGTGAGGCAGATGACATTGTTTTGAAACCCCAGACACAGTCATGATTACCTGGATTTTACATTGCTAAAATATATTCTTGGAAAAAAATATCTATTCTTGGATACAGATAAAGAACTTCCCTAAACAGACTTGGCTTTTGTGATCATTATTTTAAGGGAAATAGTAATAAGTAGAATTTCGGGAAGCTTTGACCTTCCTGGAGGTGGAGAATGTGGATAATCCCTTGAAGCTTACCCTTGCTCTTGCCATCACCAAATGGCTTTTCTCCATTGCAGTCTTGTCCTATCTAGTCCTGTCCTATCTAGTCCGGCTCAGTGTTTAGTTGTGGGGGTTTGCTTCTGTTTCCAACAGGTACTAGATGAGGGCTCCATGATGGTGGATAAGTTAGTCATTGATCTCATTATCAGGGAAGGAAGTTTATGGCAGCCTTCCCACTGTTGCTCAAATTGTTAGTTGGAGTCAGTCTTGCTCTAGAGTCAATTTTCTCTTTAAACCTCTTTTAATAATGCCTCCCTCTTTTGTGTCCCTCCCCCCCCTCTCTGTCTCTCTCTGTTTCTCTCCGTCTCTCTCCCTCTCTCTCTCTTTGTCTTCTATTTCTCTTCTGACTCAATCTTCCTAGTACATGTGCTTTCTTCTCCTCCCCTTCTCTTTCTCCTAGTTCCCCTCCACTCACTGTCCCCTCCCCCCACTCCCCATGTGCTCTGGAGAACTTGTCCCTTCGCGCTGCAGAAACACATAGAGGCAGTGAACCTGAACAAGCAGGAGCTAATGGCCTCCAGACTGATAGCTGGGAATCCAGCATGGGACTGACTCAGACCTCCTGAGCATGGGTCTCAACTAGAATGTCTGAGCAGTCTAAGAGACCTCCAGACAGTGGGACCAGGATGTATTCCTAGTGCACAAAAGGACCATGCAGGCACATCCCCCATGGAGCGGGGGGGGGGGGGGGGGGGGCAATGTCTCCTTAGAGACAGGAGAGAAGTCCTAGTCCCTACTTCAAATGACTTGACAGATTTAGATGATCCTTTCTGGAGGGCATCACCCTATATGTGGAGTGGGGTGGGGTGGGAGGGAAGGATGGTCGGGGGTGCATGTGAGGGGAGAAGTGAGGGAAAGAGGGAGATAGGAGAGGAGGGAGAGGGAACTGGGCTTGATATGTAAAATTAAAAATAAAATAAAATTTAAAAAGAAAATTAGCTTTTCTCCTTACCATACACCTACCTTAAAGGGCTCATCAGGGATGATGACTCTGCTCTACTCCAAAAACAGAAGAAAAGAACACCAACATTTTTTTTATTATTATTAAAGTAATATGTGAACTATATAGGGATTTTCTTTTGCTTCTTTCAAAAATGTTCTTTTCTTCTCAAGAACAATATTTTTGGACTCAGCATTGATACCATATTAGAGTTCTTCACTTATGGAGACCTTTCCTATGATTGCAAAGTATCAGATTGCCCCTGGATTTTATCACCGTGCTAGAATTTTTGCCCCACATCAGAAATTCATACATCCAGAGGTTGTCAAATATTTTCTACAGCATCTTCATTGGCAGCTAATGAACTCTGCTATATACTGCCAAAGATATAGCAGTATTTCTAGTGCAATTGTGGCATTTTGAAGGACTAGTCATGTGTCCTTGACAATTTCTTGACCATTCTTCCATGTTTGTAAAGAAAGTGTTGGAAATTAATTTCTTTGTCTCAGAGACATGATGGGCCTGAGAAATCTGAAGCAGGCAAATTTCCAAGGGATGGTCAGAAGGCTCTTCAGGGATGGTTTTAAGCTACTAAGTATAAATGTGTTTTTGTTGTTGTTGTTGTTGTTTTAAGTAGAATGTGGAACCATTTTATAAAGCTGTACATACCATGGCCATGGTATTTATGGCAGTGTGAGTAGGCAGTGGTCTCACCACAGCGATGGCAATTCAATTTAAGACACTGCTGAAATAAATAATATTAAGAATCACACAAAGAAAGGAAATGCAAAGTTCTGTTAAAAAAAAAATCCCTAGCATATTGAAAGCCACCATGAAGAGGGTTGTCAGGCAAGGTGGCAAATTTCTGCTGTCTGTACCTTCTGAACTGGAAGAAGGCACCCTGAGTTACATAGTGAGTTTGAGGCATGCTTGGACTTAAGGCCCTGTCTCAACACCCATCTCCCAATAGGGAATTTAGGTACACTTCACATTATGTTTCTAAGGCTTCCCAGTTCTTCAGAACTTCAGGGGAATCCTCCTTTTGTACTAAAGACCTATGCGATTTAACAATTCTGTAGCAGTCAGCCTCTTACATTCCTTCCATTTCTCCAAGACCCAATAAGTCACAGCAATGAGAACAAAATTAAAAGATAACACAGCTGCTGTTATTAAGGAGTTTAAAAATCTACCAAAGGAACTAAGTTTCACTTAAGGGATTCAACAGCAAGTTATTGCATGTCAGAATAGATTTACAATTCTAAATTGAGTTTTAAGCATTCTGGGAAGACATCTCATGTCAGGTGGGAAATAGAGATTATTCATTCAGACACTCGGTCTTGCAAGTAGTTCAATTCCATGTTTGGAGATATATATATATATATATATATATGTATGTATGTATGTATGTATGTATGTATATATATATGTGTGTGTGTATTGGATTTAATAAAGCCTAAAAGTTGTCTAAGATAAACTCATATATGTGCAATTTAAAAATATATTTAGATTACAGTTACATCATTTCTTCCTTTCTTTAGTCTATACATACTCTTTCAAACACCCTTCCCTTTCTCTCTTTCAAATTTATGGCCTCATTTTTCGTTATTTGTGTGTGTGTGTGTGTGTGTGTGTGTGTGTGTGTGTGTATGTGTGTGTGTGTGTGTGTGTGTTGCTAAATACAATCAACACAGTCCTTGTATATTTTCAGGGATGACCATTTGGTATTGGATAACCAATTTGTGTCATCTTGCCTGAGGAAGACTATGTTTTGTCCAGTTAGAGATTATTTTTATTTATTTATTTATTTAATTTTATATAACAAAGTCCAATTAAATGAAAACAAACATTTATACACAATATTTGGGAATTTGGGCGTTGTTCTTTCCAAACTACTTCCTACTGGTAATGGGCGCAGTCTTAGGGGATTCCAAGAAGATTCAGATATCCTAGCTGTAGTCTGTAGGGCTGTTTCGTCCACCTGTTTTGAATGTAGGATCAGATTGTTGTTGTTCTTTCCAAACTACTTCCTGCTGGTAAGGGGCTCAGTCTTGGGGGATTCCAAGAAGATTCAGATATCCTAGCTGTAGTCTGTAGGGCTGTTTCGTCCAGCTGTTTTGAATGTAGGATCAGCTTGTACTCTGTTTCAGGCAGTCTGGCATGATCAAACCACATTAGTCTGGAAGGAATCCACATCTTTTCATTTTCTGTGGAAACAAAAATAGAAATCCTTTTCCCCAGTAACTTGTTCTTCAAGTTAAATTTTGGAGTCAAAGCATTTTTTTTTTTAATTTATTATTTTACATGTCGATCCCAGTTCCCTCTCCCTCCCTCCCTCCCTCCCTCTCCTTCAGCCCTCCCTCCCCCTTCCCTCCCTTTTACCCTCTCTGCCCTCTCCATGCACTCTAAACACCCTCCCCCTCCCATCCCCCACCACAATTCCATATGTAGGTGAATGCCATCCAGTTGGGGTCATGTAGATCTGACAGGTCTTGTTTAGTAGGGACTAGGGCTTCTATCCTATCTCTAGAATAAGGCAGTTATCCCTCCATGGGGGATATGTTTGCAAAGTCCTTTTTTGTGCACCAGGGATACATCCTGGCTCCACTGTCTGAGGTCTCTCAGTCTGCTCAGTTCTTCTGGCTGAGACCCATATTCAGGGAGGCCCGAGGCAGTCCCCTGCTGGCTTCCCAGCTATCAGTCTAGTGGCCCTTAGCTCCTCCTTGTTCAGGTAAGCTGTCTCTATGTGCTTCTGCCGCATGGTCTTGTCCTCTCCATCTGCTTCTGGGTTCTAGTTCGACTCAGTGTTTATGTATGGGTGTTTGCTCCTATTTTCAACAGGCATTAGTTGAAGGCTCCATGGAGAGGTTAGTTGTTGATCTCACTCTCCGGGAAGGGCCTTTCCACGGAAGCTGAGATTGTTAGTTGGGAGCAAGCAGTCTTGTAGTTCTCTCAACTTTTCTTTGTGTTCAACTTTATCTTCAAACCAATATTGGCTCCCTCTTTTATGTTCTCTCTCTCTCTCTCTCTCTCTCTCTCTCTTTCCTATCTTCCATTCCTAACCAGGCTCAATCCTCCTGGTCACACATGCCTTCCTCTCCTTTCCCCTCATTTTCTCCTACTTCTCTCTCCATTCGCTGTCCTCCCCCACTTCACCTGAGCTCTGGGGGACTTGTCCCTTCCCAGTTCTGTCCCAGGGACATTATATGAATCTCTTAGAATACACCTTGTATGCTAGTTCCTCTGGTGATGTGAATTATAGGCTGGTGATCATTTGATCTAGTTCTAAAATCCATATATCAGTGAGTACATACTGTGTTCCTCTTTTGTGACTGGGTTACCTCATTCAGGATGGTTTCTTCAAGTGCCATCCACTTGCCTGCGAATTTCAAGATACCATTATTTTTTTCTGCAGAGTAGTATTCCATTGTGTAGATGTGCCACATCTTCATTAACCATTCTTCAATTGAGGGGCATCTAGGTTGCTTCCAGGTTCTTGCTATTACAAATAGTGCTGCTATGAACATAGTTGAACAGATGCCTTTGTTGCATGGATGTGAATCCTTTGGGTATATGCCTAAGAGGGGGGATTGCCAGGTCCTGTGGTAAACTAATTCCCATTTTCCCGAGGAACCGCCATGCTGATCTCCAAAATGGCTGTATGAGTTTGCACTCCCACCAGCAGTGGAGGAGTGTTCCACTTTCTCCACATCCTCTCCAACATAAGCCATCACTGGTGTTTCTAATTTTAGCCATTCTGGCAGGGGTAAGATGGTATCTCAAAGTTGTTTTGATTTGCATTTCCCTGATAGCTAAGGATGTAGAGCATTTTCTTAAGTGTCTTTCAGCCGTTTTGATTTCCTCTATTGAGAATTCTTTCTTCAGTTCTGTACCCCATTTTTAATAGGGTTATTTGGTGTTTTGTTGACTAGTTTCCCGAGTTCTTTGTGTATTTTGGAGATCAGCCCTTTGTCAGATATAGGATTAGTGAAAATCTTTTCCCAGTCAGTGGGCTGCCCTTTGGTCTTGTCAACTGTGTCCTTTGCCTTACAGAAGCTTCTAAGTTTGAAGAGGTCCCATTTATTAATTGTTTCTATCAGTGTCTGTGCCCCTGGAGTTATGTTCAAGAAGCTGTCTCCTATACCAATTTGTTCAATGGTACCTCCTACTTTCTCTTCTAAGAGGTTCAATGTGGCTGGATTGATGTTGAGGTCTTTGATCCATTTGGACTTGAGTTTTGTGCATGGCGACAGACATGGGTCTATCTGCAGTCTTCTACACACACTCATCCAATTGTGCCAGCACCATTTGTTGAAGATGCTGTCTTTGCCCCATTGTATAATTTTAGCTGTTTTGTCGAAAATCAGGTGTTCATAGGTGCATGGATTAATATCAGGATTTTCAATTTGATTCCATTGGTCTACCTGTCTATTTTTATGCCAATACCAGGCTGTTTCAGAACTATAGCTCTGTAGTAGAGCTTAAAGTCAGGAATGGTGATGCCTCCTGACGTTCTTTCATTGTATAGGGTTGTTTTGGCTATCCTGGGTCTTCTTTTTTTTTTTTTCATATAAAGTTGATTATTATCCTTTCAAGGTCGGTGAAGAATTGTGGTGGGATTTTAATGGGGATTGCATTGAATCTGTAGATTGCTATTGGTAAGATTGCCATTTTTACTATGTTTATCCTACCTAACCAAGAGCATGGGAGATCTTTCCATTTTCTGGTATCTTCTTTAATTTTTTTTCTTTAGAGTCACAAAGTTCTTATTATATAGGTCTTTTACTTGTTTGGTAAGCGTTACACCAGATACTTTATGTTGCTTGTGGCTATTGTAAAGGGTGATGTTTCTCTGATTTCTTTCTCTGCCTCTTTGTCGTCTGAAAAAAAAAATTAGGGCTACTGATTTTTTGAGTTTATCTTGTATCCTGCTAGTTTGCTGAAGGTTTATCAGCTGTAGGAGTTCCCTGGTAGAGTTTATTGGGTCGCTTATATAAACTATCATATCATCTGCAAATAGAGACAGTTTGACTTCTTCCTTTCCAATTTGGATGCCCTTGATCTCCTTTTGTTGTCTTATAGCATTAGCTAGAACTTCTAGTACTGTATTGAAGAGATATGGAGAGAGAGGACAGCCTTGTCTTGTTCCTGATTTTAGAGGAATTGGCTAAGTTTCTCTCCATTCAGTTTGATGTTGGCAGTTGGTTTGCTGTATATTGCTCTTATTATGTTTAGGTAAGTTCCTGTTATCCCCTGACCTCTCTAATATGTTTATCATGAAAGGGTGTTGAATTTTGTCGAAGGCTTTTTCCGCATCTAGGGAGATAATCATATGGTTTTTCTTTTTCAGTTTGTTTATATGGTGGATCACATTGATAGATTTTCGTATGTTAAACCATCCCTGCAATCCAGGTATGAAGCCTACTTGATCATGGTGGATGATTTCTCTGATGTATTCTTGAATTCGGTTTGCCAGTATTTTATTGAGTATTTTTGCATCGATGTTCATCAGGGATATTGGTCTGTAATTTTCTTTCTTAGTTGTGTCTTTGTGAGGTTTGGGTACCAAAGTTATTGTGGCCTCATTTGGCAATGAACCTTCTGTTTTTATCTTGTGGAACAGTTTGAGGAGTAGTGGTATTAGTTCTTCCTTGAATGTCTGGTAGAATTCTGCGCTGAATCCATCTGGCCCTGGACTTTTTTGGTTGGAAGGCTTTTGATGACTGCTTGAATTTTATTGCGGGTTATAGGTCTAATTAAGTTGTTTGTCTGTTCTTGATTTAATTTTGGTAAGTGATAGTTATCCAGAAACTTGTCCATTTCCTTTGAATTTTCAATTTTTGTGGAATACAGATTTTCAAAGTATGACCTGAAAATTGTCTGGATTTCCTCTGTGTTTGTTGTTATGTTCCCCATTTTGTTTCTGATTTGTTAATTTGCATGTTCTGTATCTGCTTTTTCGTTAATTTGGATAAAGGTTTGTCTATCTTGTTGATTTTCTCAAAAAACCAACTCTTTGTTGCATTGATTTTTTGTATTGTTTTCCTGGTTTCTATTTTGTTGATTTCAGCCCTCAAGTTGATTATTTCCTGGCGTCTACTCCTGCGGGGTGAATTCGCTCTCTCTGTTCTCAGGTTTTCAGTTGGGCTGTTAATTCTTTTATGTGACTATCCTCTGTTTTCTTCATATGGGCACTTAGTGCAATGAACTTCCTGGTAGCACTGCTTTCAAGGTGTCCCATAAGTTTGGGTATGTTGTATCCTCATTCTCATTGAATATTAGAAAGTCTTTAATTTCTTTCTTTATTTCTTCTTTGACCCAGGAGTGGTGCAATTGCATATTGTTAAGTTTCCATGAGTTTGCAGGTTTTCTGCTATTTGTGTTGTTGTTGAATTCCAATTTTAAAGCATGGTGGTCCGATAAGATACAGGGGACTATTCCTATTCTCTTGTATCTGTTGAGGTTTGTTATGTTACCTAGTATGTGGTCGATTTTAGAGAAGGTTCCATGTGGAGCAGAGAAGAAGGTTTATTCTTTTGTCTTTGGATGGAATGTTCTATAGATGTCTGTTAAGCCCAGTTGAGACATAACTTCTGTTAATTCTTTTGTTTCTTTGTTGAGTTTCTGATTTGTGGTCGTGTCTAGTGTTGAGAGTGGTGGTATTGAAGTCTCCCAGTATAAGTGTGTGAGGTTTTATATGAGCTTTGAGTTTTAGTAGTGTTTCTTTTTACGAATGTGGGTGACTTTGTATTAGGGGGCATAGATGTTCAGAATTGAGACTTTGTGTTGATGGATTTCTGCTGCGATGAATATGAAAGGACTGTCTTCATCTCTTTTGACTAATTTTGGTTTGAAGTCTAACTTGTTAGATATTAGGATAGCTACGCTTGCTTGCTTCTTATTTCCATTTGTTTGGAAAATCTTTTCCCAACCCTTTACCCTGAGGTAATGTCTATCTTTGGAGCTAAGACGTGTTTCTTGTATGCAGCAGAAGGATGGATTCTGTCTTCGTATCCATTCTGTTAGCCTGTGTCTTTTTATAGGTGAGTTAAGACCATTAATGTTGAGGGTAAGGTCCATTGATTGTTGATGCTTGTTCAGTTTAGGTTTGTTGTTGGCAGTGGTATTGTGAATATATTTGTTCTGCTTCACCCTAGGTTTCTGGTGTAGTTGGATTATCTGTTGCCTACATTTTTGTGGGCGTAGTTACCTTCCTTGGGTTGGAGTTTTCCTTCCAATACTTTCTGTAGGGCTGGATTTGTAGATACATATTGGGAAAATCTGGTTTTGTCATTAAATATCTTGTTCTCTCCATCTATATTGATTGAGTGTTTTGCTGGATATAGTAGCCTAGGCTGGCATCCGTGTTCTCTTAATACTTTTAGAACATCTACCCAGGACCTTCTGGCCTTGAGGGTTTCCATGGAGAAGTCAGGTGTAATTTTGATAGGTCTGCCTTTATATGTTACCTGTCCTTTTTCCTTCGTTGCTCTTAATATTCTTTCTTTATTCTGTATGCTGTTTTGATTATTATATGTCGAGGGGGTCTTTTTCTTTGGTCCAGCCTATTTGGGGTTTGGTATGCTTCTTTTACTTTCATGGGCATGTCCTTCTTCAGATTTGGAAAGTTTTCCTCGATGATTTTGTTGAATATATTTTCAGCACCTTTGAGCTGGGCTTCCTCACCTTCGTCTATGCCTATTATTCTTAGGTTTGGCCTTTTCATGGTGTCCCACATTTCCTGGATGTTTTGTGTTAAGGATTTGTTGGATTTATGATTTTCTTTGGTCGATGAATCTATTTCTTCTACTTTATCTTCTGCGCCTGAGATTCTCTCTTCCATCTCTTGAATTCTAATGGTTATGCTTGTGTCCGTGGTTTCCTATTTTTTGCCCAGAGTTTCAATTTCCAGCCTTCCTTCCGTTTGTGTTGCCTTTATTTTCTCAATTTCAGTTTTCAAGTCTTGGAACCGTTTCCTTCACCTGGTTAATTGTTTTTTCTTGGCTTTCTGTACTTTCCTTATGGAATTTGTTCATTTCTTCCACTTTTTTTGTTTGTTTTTTCCTCCATTTCTTTAAGGGATTTTCTCACATCTTCTTTGAGGGCCTCTATCATTTTTATGATGGTGATTTTCAAGTTGAACCCTTCTACTTCCTCTGCTTTGTTGTTGTGTTCCATTCTAGTTGGTGTAGATTCCCTAGATTCTGGTGGTGTCATGTTTGGTCTTTCTGTTGTTAGGTGTTCTCTTGTATTGCCTTCTTCCCATAGTTTCTTCCAGTAGGTGTTGGTGGTGTCTCTTCCCTCTCTCTATGGTACTTCCCGATGGGCTTATGTGGATCTGAGATTCAATATCTGTAGCTCTGTGTGGTCCAAGCACTCTAGGAGGTTTCTCCGCAGAAATGGATCCAGGGATGGGGTCAAGGATGAGGATCCAGAAGAAGATGCAGGTACTCACAGTGGTCCTCTGGCCAATAACTCTGGCCAATAGCCGGCAGAAGAGGACGAGGGCTGAGCTTGAACTTGAGAAAGTTTTGCAGGATAGTGGGATCTCACTGGAAACTGGCACTCTCCCGCTGAGACCTCGGATTTGGGGGTCAAGGATCTTGCCTGCAGGAACTCCGGGTGGACCCACAGAGATAGGTGGATCTCTGGGAGGGGGCCCGGGACTCCAGCAGAGGACTGGAGGCGGGGTCAGAGACCAAGCAGGTGGAAATTACAGGTGGTCCCACGTGGATAGTCAGGTCTCCTTTGTTCGGAGTTGCTCCGAGAAGTCTCCGAAGTAGGGTGGACTGTTGGCTCCACCCTCTGTCCCAGTGCTCAACCAGAGCAGCAGGTCCGTAGGTGGGGTAGGGGCACAGGGTAGGGGGGGGTAGGCCAGAGGTGGGGATGGGTGGGGGTGTATCAGAGCTCCAAGGGTGCTCTCGATGGGGACCAGAGACAGGAGCAGCAGGATCAGGGGCCAATCCAGGGGAGTTCAGGTGGGGGGAGGGAGGAAAAGAGGTTGTAGGGGACAGGCAGCCCCAATTGGACCCAGACTCACCTCTGGCCAATAGCTGGTGGAAGAGGGCGAGGGCTGGGCTGGAACTTGAGAAGGTTTTGCAGGGTAGTGGGATCTCACTGGAAACTGGCACTCTCCCGTTGAGACCTCGTTCTTTGGCAGGGGCCTGGATTTGGGGGTCAAGGATCTTGCCTCCCAGTTAGAGATTCTTAGTTGCTTATAGATCTTTGTCCAGGACTGAGGCCTCATGAGCTTCTGTATACATATCAGCATGTCTATTAGTAGCACGTTTGTTTGTTAATTTATTTTATATGTGTGTATTTTTTAAGTCACTCTGTGAATACAGAGACTTACCTAACATGACACTTTAAAGGCTGAGGATATTCCAACTTTCTTAGATTTTATTAATAATAAATAATTAATTTTGTTATTTTTGTCCTTTGTGCATCTGATACTACCTTACACGATACCACTTTATGTATATTCTGTGGGGGTTACACACATTTTCATGTACCTGTATTAGTAAAATTGCCTCTTAATTGGCATATGTTTTAGTGAACTGCCCATGGAACTTTCTACTTTGTCAGGGTGTGGAGCCAGGTCCTAAATGGCAGAAAGAGGAGGGGCTCACTGATATGGAACTCCCTTTGAGGAATTGACTGCTATGTCTTGTGTTTTCTCATGACTGTCTGACATGCTCTTACCCACTGGTAGTCACTATATATCATGATTCAAGAAGATCCAAGTGTATCTTCTTTTCTTGGTGACATAGGTGATTGGCATTCGATGAGCCTAGAACTACACTACTGGGATTTCATTCATTACTAAAGCAGTCATCTTCCATGTTCCACCTCCTCATCCCTTTCCAAAGCAGATTTTCTTGACAAAGTTGCAAAATGACAAACACTCATGTCAAACATGCACTCTTGCTCTGTGGCAAAGAACAATTTGAAAGTTCCTTTGAGACTACTCTTGGCATCTCTGAACTTTTTAGTTATAGATATCTAGATGCAAGACTAAGGTGGTGGATTATGTATCACATTAGGTTACTGTTAAAATAGATTGTTCTCTCATGCAACACTGAAAACATAGGTCCTTGTGTTACTCTCAATGGTTTCAATGTTCATATAAGATTTAAATGGACTAAGTCTGAATGGTAATTTTGTTTTATACAATGGGACACATTATATAGGAAAGCCATTAAGAATGAATGAGAGAAACTTAGGGCATTATATTCTATTGATTGTAATTTGGTTGCTCTCCTTTGACACAAACACTTTTGGCTTGCTTGGTTAAACCTCTCTAGTACTGAGTATGTTTTTAAAAAAAAAAAATCACTGAACTCCCTGAGTAATACTGTCTTATTTTAAAATATTGATTTTTAAAGTGGAATAATCACTGAGACATGCTAGCAATAAAAAATATTTAAGACTAATTTAGCCCTAATTTTCAGAATTTCACATGCATTGCACATATGTATAGAGAACATTAATTCAGTTGAAAGGTTTAAAATCCTCATTAGGTATTTCAAATACTTATTAATTTACTAATTATAGTTATTATTTCTATGAATATTTTACCATTTAGTTAAATTTTAAATATTTAGGATCATGTTTTAATATTGCATATGAGATTTTCATTTTAAATGCAAGAAATTATGACTATATCAATGATATTCAACTTATTAGAACACTTTGTTCTATATGAGGTATCTCTAGAGTCCAGAGACAAATAGAAGAAAGATAACAGTTAATGTTTGCTGTCTCATATAGAGCTATGAGGTAGTTAAAATGAAGTAAAAGGAGGAAAAATCAGTGGTAGATTGATAATTCATTTCTCTTATATATTTGAGGATAAGTATTGTAAAATTTTCTATCAAAATTACATTGTAAATACATTATCCAAAATACATGAAATCTAAAAATGTTTTAAAGTATAAATTTTTTGTATCAACCTAACACATAAATTGAAATACCTCACATTTTGGAAATGTGTAGCATGTGAGCGATTATTGAAGTGACTTCAGAATATTTATCTTCCTATGAAACACAATGATCTCCATCTTTAGAAAGGGCCCCCACTGTTGTTATGTATGACTGTGTCTTTATAAATATTGTCAAATCTGAAACCCAAGCTCTGGTCCCAACCACTTTGAATAATAGTCTCACAGGACTTTGAAATATTCCCAAACCAAAAATTTTCACTTAACATATGCCCGTGTTTCTTTCCTTTGTCATCTTGAGTTCAGTGTCATGCTTCTTCTTACAAACTCATAACTAAACAATATTTTTGATCTGTACTTGATTAGTCCTTTGAATTTGAGAGTTTCTTGTATGCTTGGGAAATCTTAAGCTGAGGAGTAAAGATTGACACAGGTGAATTCTCACATCTTTTAAATTAAACTAAATCAATCACAATCAAAACTGGGATCTATATGTTGGCAATAATGATATGAACTGGGGAGTTTACAACTGGTAAAGTTATACTCAGAATCAGCCTTGACAGATTCTTTGGGGTCAACTGCAGAAAATACTCTGTTTTACCACAGATTGGTGCTCTTTTATTAACCACAGATAGATGCTCTGGTATAATCTAATAAAACCACACAGACCTCCAGCATTATGAAATCAGAATGAGAAACACTAGTGAAATCACCTAGGCATTGAATGTGCGGCTATGCCACCATACCTCTTTCTACTTCAATGCTATGTAACTACTTCTCCCAATACCCAGTAGCAACTCCATCTGAGACATGGATAATCTCAACTCATTGTGGCAAATAATACTTGGGATTAATATTGCCAATTCCCCTAGCCAGTGATTCTCTCTGAGAAAAATTCCCAAGAACTACTTGATGGCTTAATGCTTATCTGTTGTGATGTTAGCTAAAACCAGAATAGATTCAAAATACTGAGGAAGAACTGGATTTTATTTTTTAGTTTACACATGAGGTGTTATCTAATCAACACTGAAGTTTTGATTTAAGCTCTACTTATGATCCATTATCTACATTTGATGTTGCAGACAAATATATTTAAGAAGCATCTATAGAAACTGAACTGGCTGTAGTATTTGGATCTAGTTGTATTTAGTTCACTAGTAAACCATGTAATCCACAGTAATTTGTCTTGGAAGTGTGGGGTTAGTCTGTACATAAATAAATGAATTAAAAATTCACACAACTTCCTTCCTTTTTAAAATGGTAATGATTTGTGTACTCATTTATTACTGGTTAAGTGTAATTACAATCACTTTCTTGCTATTTCTTGTTATTCTTCTTCTTACATAAAATAAGCATTTTTCTTGGCTCCTTAATACCGCTTTGAAATAAGAGGTGTTCATGTTTTTGAGATGAAAAGACAGCATAGTTATATAAAACTAAGTAAGAAAAAAAATAAAAATAAAAAATTATAGGATAAAATGTCATGAAATCATATGAAAAAAATCAATAAGCACATTGCCTCAGGAATGGGCCCAGCTGACTACTTGTAACCTTCCAAAATTTTAGGTCTCCTGATTGGATAGTGATATCTTCTAAATTACTTGTCATATGGGATGATCTTAAGTCTCTTATGGGGTAATTCATCCCTTTAAAATCCTGACCCTGTCATCACCATTACTACTGAAATATCAAATCCAGCATTTTATCTCAGATTACAATCTCTTGCCACCCACAATCCATTAGTCAGATCCTCCCTCTTCCCACCTCTACACTCTTCATTCCTATCCTGACTCCTGTGGTTTTCCATGATTCCACCACAGAAGCACACACCTGCATATTCCCTTCTTAATTGTCTCTGATCAAACAGCTCCTATATGATGTCCATACTTTGTGAATCCTGTTTCCTCCATGCCTCAATGCTGGGTAAAACCAGAGAGGGTCAGTACTGTCTTGGTATGTCAGTTATATTTATTAACAAATGTGATAATATAAACTGCTTTCATATGAAATACACAAAGCCCATTATTCAGTGTGTCATTCACAGATCATTACATCAGTTCAAATTCATTAGAAAAACAGACAGAAAAATGCCTACACTAGTCATTTTACAATCTAGCATACCTCTGCCCACATTGTCTTCCTTTTGTTTGCATTCCATATCTAGCTCACATAGTGCTTTACCATTGGCTATAAATTTACATCAGCTTCCTTGCATTCAGTGCTGTGCATTGACTGTGCAAGTTATCCCTCACTCATCTCCACAATCAATTGTTCTTCTACACATCACCATTTCCTTAATGATAGAAACTCTCTATTTAATATCATCAGCATTGTAAAACCATTTTTTACATCAGGGTTTTCATCCTCTACATTTCTCTGCCCCTTTCAATAGAAACTAAAGATGATGTCCTGTTCTTAGTTTCCATTTTCCTCTGTACTCATTACCACAAACAGAAATGTCCCCTATTCTACAAAGGTCTCTTCCAGACAGAACTGATCTTTGGGCTGAAAAAAAAGAGCAAATATTTGTCCCTCAGTGAAAAAAACACTTTACAATCTCAAAATGGTTTCCTTTATAAACATATTTCTACAAGTTCTGAAGCAATACTTTGCTCTCTTGTGCTAGATACTATATCTCAAGTATGTTTGACTTCCTCTTTTTGTTTTGCCAATATCCAGCTTTCCTTCTGTTACTTTTATGGAATACGGACAAAAAGGAGTTGTATGTCAGCCCAAAGTCCATCAAGAGATGAAGCCAAGGCAGGAATTCATGGGAGGAATCTGAAGACAGATACTGAAGCACTGACTACAGAAGAACATTGGCCACTGACTTATTTTCTCTGGCTTGCTCAGGTGTCTTTCTTATTCAGCCCCAAACCAACCACACAGGGATTTTACCTGTCCACATTGATGCACTAATAGCAACCAGTTACAAGTAAATGGCCCTATACACATGATCACAGATCAATCTTAGGGGAGCATTTTCCCCATTCTAAGTTTCATCTTCCCAGATCACTTAAGCTTGTGTTACATTGACAAAAATAATAAACAAATAATGTGACTCCAGTATATCAATCTTAGTGGCATGTCCTAGACTTAGGTTTCACTATTTTCTGTAGCTAACATTCTGTCCCTACTGAGATGATTTAACCAACAAATTTAAACATTATTCCCACCTGAAATATTTTTCAGTAATATCTAATATACTATTGTCTATGAGCTAACGTGAAATAACACTACATTCTAATAATCTCATGGCATATGGGTATCCCACCTTATGAAACTAAAATGTTCAACACATATGAGACATCTCTTGGATATTTCGATCATCTCAGAATCAATATGTGTAACTCAGAATTCTTGAAATTTACTTCCATACCAACCATATTTAGTGTTTTCTTTTCTTATTTTTTTGCTTCCTGTCCAGCTCTACTGTTGCTTTCCATAGACCACTTGGTAATTTATCAGGAAACCAAAATAAAC